>NW_009235676.1:21455-40840 GCF_000690835.1 Fulmarus glacialis
ACTAACAGACCAGAAAGCGGTCGTCATCCCCCATACTACTTCAGAACTTCCTTCCAATTTTAATTATTAACACTCTGCCCTTCACCAAAGCATATCAAAGCACTTAACAAACATTACTGAAGCCACATAACCACTCTGAAACGGGCAAAAAATTGCACACAACTCCTTTTACAGAGGCTTAAGGTTTTTTGACCAGATTTATGTTAGAAGGTTGGTCTCCTGATTATGGGCTAGCCTATGACAGAAGAGATCGAGGGAAGTATCCGGCTCACCACAGGTTCCTGACGTAATTTTGGATGAAGCATTTAATCACCCGATGCCATGGTCACTCTTTGTTAAAAGGATAGGGGTGGGTGACAGTTTTCTACCACTGAAGAAGATCGTGAAGATAAATGAAACTGCGGAGTATTCAATAGCACCTTGACTTCTCACGTCAGGCTTACAAGGTCATGGTCTGGCAGTCTCCTGGGGAGAACTGGAAGCAGAGCACGTTTCCCTCTCCTGAGCACCATTTGCTCACCACCACTCCTCCGCATTGTCATGGCTCTGAACAGAACTTCTTAGCTCAAGAAAGCTGCAACGGAGAACCAGTAACATCAATTCCCTTTCGTGACCCAAATCAATGGCTTATTTTACTTTGCTCAAAGCCCTCACCTCTTTTTAAGCCTATTTTTAGATTTAACTCTGTATTCTGCAACGTGGCAGGAGCTGACAGACAACACAGGCTTAAGTAGGTCTTGCCAGGTGTTGCAGGCCGCTTCTAAGGCAAAGGGAAGATGTAGAAAAGACAAGTCAGGACTATTGTAGGGCCTGGCCAAAGCTTCAAAGGAGTATTTCTGGCCGTGCTTGAAACACATATGCTAGTGGTCAGTTATGAGACAGATGAGATACTACTTTTACCATGGGAACATATGCAAGAAATAGGAAAATCGACCTCCCTGAAGTCAAAAGCCATTTGAATAACTTTGTATCTGCCTCCTCTGAATTCTCACTACACTAAAGCACTCTGACCTTTAATTAATTTTCTTTCTCCTTTTATATGGTAACTTCCAACTCCAAGTTTTTAATGGTGGGAAACAAGGATGAAGAAACAAACAGTCTGGGATGTATCTTAGTTACATTTCACAGTGCACAAATCTGCACGGTCATTTAACAGAGGGAGCAGAGGATGCTACAGTTGAATCGCAGCAGTTAAGAGCAGAGGGCAGGTAAATACTGCGTTGTCATCAAAACCGTAACTTGCCCAGGATATTAGGCTTACATTTGTATTTTCAAAATGCAAAACAGACTCCCTACCCATCACTGTAACATTCACAGAACATACCAATTTCTTCAGCAATATACTGAGAGGCACAAACAAACATTCCTTCCTCCAAAACATCCATTATCCTCAGGGCAAACTAAACCCACCTTCTTCCTACATGCTCGAGCAGCATCTATAATATCACAGCAGCTACTATAAAATACAGAACAGACTTACAGATATGAGTGTGCATGTTTTCATGTGAACATGATGGTATTAAGGTTAGCTGAGATAACTTCCACCCAAAGCAAACCCAAACCAGCCCAGCGACTACCGAACTACAGGATGCTGCTAACACATATCCCAGTGGAGGCACCACGCATTCCCACCAACAGACATTCTCCGTCCTCGCACACAACTTCCTTCTGCCTTCAAGTGATAAGAAACCAAAATACACATTGACCCCTTTTCCCATAGTGGAGAGTCTGCAGTTATAACCTCAACATCATCAGCAAGAACACGCATGGCATCGGCATTACGTGCAGCTTTCCTAAGTGTTCAATGTCGGGGAGATGTATGAGGGTGTAATTCTGGGGTTTACTTTACCACAAAGGGCATGCAAGAGCTGTGAGCTTCCTCATGCCATTCTCAGCCAGAATTCCTCCCTCTCAACTTTCTTGCCTTCCCAGATCTGAAAAGGAAGCTTTTCTTAAGTACAGCAAACAGCTGCCTAGGCGAAGGGAAAAGGAAACATGAAATAGTTCCCTCTCCAGTGGCTGCTTCGCACAGATCACCATTATCATTATCTTCTCTCATTCCGCACTTACTCTGTAAAAGCCCAGAATTAAAGTCTTAATCACGACTTACAGAAATCCTTGTGGCTGCACATGACAGAAGGATGACAGTTTTTCCTTCTAAAATATCGTTAGAAGTTACAGATTATGACAGTTCCCCGAGTAGGAAAGTAGCTATCTTTCCCTGTTTATGACAAGCTGATTATTTAAAAAAACCCACTTTTTCAGAGCTAACTTTGAACAAATTTTACCTCTATGCAACATGCAAACAACAAACCAGACATTTGTTAAGATATTGAAAAATATGCTTCGAGTCCTGTTTTAAAAATAGATTCACTTGAAAATGAGAAATATTTGCAAATAAGATGAGGCAGAATGAATTAGACTTCATACAAAACAAAAAACCGAACTCACATATTAAGAAAAAAAAAAAAGTGACTCACTTGTAGACCAGGTGTGCCGGTGGTGTGTGAACACAGGTGGGGGGTGGATTTCAGTTTGCATTGGTTATGCATGTGTACCATTTTGACCTGTACAATTATATTTACAGTTGTTTGGTTTAGTATTTAGCTCTTTGGACACTGAATTAAGGTCCCACCTATGGTGAAATTTTAACAGCCTATTTACAAAACAAGTGGAGAAATACATGGCAGATTTTTATTTAAGACACAAAATTGGGGATCTGTGTCTAATTGTGCACAGTGCCAGACCATCCTGCCAGACCATGAACACATCAGCTCTTAGATACATGTTACCATTTGTAAGGGCAAGATAAGACCTTCTTCTGTAGCTGGAGGTATTGTGCAGCCTACTGTAAAGATGAAAAGTATTCTAAGAACCTCAAACAGAAGCTGCAACACAAGCACTAAACACTCACCAGCAGAAGATCCAAGCCATCAGGTGAATACCAAAGAGCTGGACCAGACACTGGGATGCCATTTTCCCCATCAACCTTCAGAACAAGGTGCTGGTGCCCCGCTGGCTTGTCCTGACACAGACCTAGCGTCCTTATCAGTCTTCCAAGAAACTCAAAGGCCATCTCGTAACAACTCAACAGAAGAAAGGACAAGAAATACATTAATTGTGAGCTACTGTAAAAAAAATCTCTGCTATTCTCTGTGCTTTCCTGAGAAGCATGAAAACTGGCCAGTTGCATGGTTGGCAGTTCAAAATAGCCTCAGGGAAAGCAACATGATGTTTTCAAAACCTCTGCGCACCACAAGCACCAGAGATTTTTGTCTGCAGGCCTGATAAAACACTTCAGTGTGATCTCACCTGATTCCTTTAGCAGCTACCAACAAATCACCTTTAGCCAAAGTTTACATTCATAAAAGATTTCTTTTTTCATGTTAAGTTATACTGACTACAGGTGAGCAGGAGATTTTTGTTTGCTTTTCTGCATCCTTTCTCCTCTGCACTTGCCTTTTTCTTTTAAAAAAACCCAACACACACACGGCAATAAATAAATTGCACGGACAGGACACAGAGACATCCCTTTGCATGGTAAACACAACCTGGATGCGTGGGTGAGAAGAGAACAAATACTGCTACCGCAGCCCGTACGATCGTACCTCAACAGCAAACACAGCACAAACCTGCCTGCACGAACGCTGAGCTCCCAATAACCTGGGCTGCAACAGCCATGGGCAGCCCTGACCTCCACAGTGCATCTCACGCTAAAAGGCAGCACACCTCCTGTGAACACCATGCGAGAGTCTGGTCAAGTGTATACTCCAGAGAGTTACTCAGGCAATCCCCAAAGTATCGCTTGATTTTAATTTCCAGACAATTTGTCTTTCCAACCACGGAATTGCTACAGTCAACAAATTCAAAAGGTAAATTCTTCTACCTTCAATTAACTGCATTAGTACTGTTTGTAACTATGTGATTGATAAATGCTCTACAGAAGTTGTAATTAATGTATTTTTTCCTTGGAACATATACTGAACCCCTTGGCGCTCAGACACTTAATGAAAAGCAATTTATCAACTTGCTTTGAATAGCCGAATCTGACTCCTTAATGCAGAGAGAAACACACTTTGCTTTAAGCACTACTACTCTGAAAAAGTAATGCGTACTGCACATTACGAATGCCATCAGACACGGTTCAGATTTTGATTGGGATGACAGCGACCAGAGCGCTCATCTCGCTGAGAAACTGCGTATGATTTAGTACGGCTTAGCTGGGATCCTCTCCCCCAGGATGCAGTCGAGCAGGAGATTTGCAGATGTGCTTTCCCAAGACGGAGGTCAGGAGTGCCTTTTCAGGACACCGGACAAAGTTCCAAATTCTCCCGCGTCTGCGCGGCCGGGAGCCTTCTCACCGCCCCTCGTGCCGAGCAGCACTGGCACGCTCACTGGGAAGCAGCAGCTCAGCGTAATTCAGCCGGGACATGTGTTCAGCTGCTCATAAAGCGGACAAAAATAAAGTGCTTACAGAGTGTTTGAATGCTAATTTCTCAAATTGAGTGTTGCTTTGTATAGTTGACATATGCAAAAAAAAAAGGCATTTAGAAGGAAAGGCTTGACATCACAGAAAATTTTACGTTGGTATTAACTGCTGGGGGATTAACCAAAGACTAAAATCTAAACTCACATTTCTGGGAGTATAGGCTACAGATTTCCTACAATATAGAAACTGGTCTGTACTCCATGTGGCGGACTGAACGTAAGGATTACGTATTTCCATTGCACATGTAAGTCTGTTTCCCATTCCTGCAGTGTCTTGCTCTCTTCCATTTGTCTTTTGATGGAGATAAAAGCCAATGCAGATTGCAACTGCTGATAGAGAGAAAGGCGCAAGACAGTGTGCCTTTGGACTAAGGAAAAAAAAGGACTCAGGTCCAGACTGCTAGAGCATGTCAAGAGATTGTCTTTGAAATTACAAAACTAGAAATGAAAGCGCTGCGTTTTTATTTGATTTGATCAAAGCAACTGGAGGGGAGGGGGAGAAATCACATCCTACAGATGCAGGCTAAAATTTAACTACTTCACACATACTGTGGGACCAGCTGATCCCATACAGACATAAATAAAGAGAGAAAACAAAGAGGTAAAGTCACTGTCGCTCTGAATACGCTGCTTCCACAGATCACTGCTTCAGCGCCTGCCAAAGAGCAACAGGAACCCATTTCAAAGCCAGAAGGACAGAGGAAGCACATACCCAGCACTCTCGCCACGGGTACACATTTTCAGTCTCCAGCAAAGAGTAGAGGAGCGAGCTCCTGTCAAATCAGGGAAAACATACTCCAAATATAACGGCTATTTGAATAAATAACAGATTATTCCCTGTGTGACACTGTTCCACCGATTTGACTGCGGGATACCGGCAAACCATGGCAATCTTCCGGAGGAGGGCTTTGTACTGCAAGCTGCGAAGGGACAAGACCGTAATTCTCCTCAAACGGAGCATCCGTTTCGATACGCGCTCAGCACCGGGAGAACAAGGCTTTGCAGAAGTACAAATCGCACTACAGGTAGCAGCCTTGCAGATCCCAGAGAGCAGCACAGAAGAAACAGATACCTCTAACTGCCACGCTCCCTAATAGAAAGGATTTTAAATATCTGCCAGATAGAAATTTCCACAAGCACACAGCCTAACTGCAGAAGGTGAACCATGTAGATCACCTCTGGGCTGAAATGATCTAGGTCCCTGCCTTTCACTAAAAATTAAGCAGAAGTCATTTTAACGAGTGAGGCAGACACCAGTCTTGCACAGGAGATCAAAAAGCTCTCCAGATGTTTATTTTAAATGAAATTCAGAAGCCAGCATAAACCAGATTTTAAACACTGAATAATCCTTACCATAATTTGCATGAGAAAAATGGGAAAAAACGTTCCATTCTGCCGCTCTGAAACTCTCCAGGAACGCGCAGGGTTAGAATTTTGTTCCTAGACTCTTCAGATGAGAATTTGAAATATCAACAGCCCCACGCTTCAATCTGATGGCTGTTAAGCATGTTTCTCCCCTGTGCTATATGCTTTGATGGATGCTCAACACACACATATGGGGGCATCCCATGTGAAGGAAACCTTTGACCTTCCTCAGCAAGACTATTCAAAATTATGGATTGAAAAGCGTCTAAAAATGTCAGTCCTAAATCTTAAACTTCTTCTCATCTTGCTACTTCATTGAATGCCTCCTGATTGTGCAAAAGCAGAATATTCAGGTGTCAATCTAAGTAGCTTGGGTGTTATGCTGACAATGTCTCTGGAGAGAGGAAGAGAAGAGAGGACAGATTTCCAATAGCTCAGACGCTTCTCTGTAAGGAAAGCTGCTACACAGCAAGAGAGATAAATAAAGAGGGAAAGTAACATGCCGGAGATCTTCTACCAAGGTCACATAAGGATGCTGAACACCACCCATCTGCAGGGGAAGATTTAGACGCCTATTCCACTACACATATCCATTTGCTTGTTGGCAACAACAGTCCTCATTAAACCAAACTGGTTCTAACCACGAAAGGAGGACATCGGGAAGATGATATTAGCTAACAAATACAAACGGAAAACCAACAGAGCCAGTCCTGGATGGGTGCCCTCTGCAGCAAAACACAGCCCCACAGCACGTGCAGAGCCCCCGCATGACTCGGGAACAGGCAACACAGGCTATCCCAGCCAAAAAGATGGACAACTCTGCTCTAACCAACACTAATGGCTCCTAGCTTGCAGCAGAGAGGAGATTCTGTACCCATTCGGGCAAGAGCAGAACCTGGATCCCATCAGGAATGGGAGCTTTTATGACTCTGCTGCTATGCAGGGTCACCTACACGTTGCAGTTCCTCATTGCTTTGGAATCAGGGCTGTGGACACGTGGCAGATCACTGCAGACAGACCGTACCACGAAGAAAAAGCCTTGCCCCCAAAATATTATATCAGTTAACTGCTGTGCCCTTAACAAGAGTGTTTCTTGCCCGTTTCAGCAATCTGAAAGACACGCTGGGCAAAATTTCAAGCTATGACAAAGTGATCTTATCACTTCTGTGCTGTTCTCGCTACACAAGCCCCTGATTCAGCAGCATGTAATAAAATCTTCATTTGCATGAAAAGCACTCTCTGATCACAAAGTCTTCTGTTCGACAGTCCTCTTCCCATCTACAGCGTAAAGATGCAAGCACCACCGTCATTTTGCTGGTGACTAAGGTGGAATACTCTATTTATGCTTTATTTGGAGAGGCTCTCAATCTTTTCCTAAAATTCTAACAGTATTTTTGAATAACACAAAAGCTGCACACATCCAAACTATGCAAGCACTGCAAAGTTCACACACTATGCTTTCACCTGCACTTTTAATAACCATGCCACGTGAAGGACATTTCATATCAGCACATGGTAGCCATAAACAGTTCTACAATGTCTTTAGCATTCAACAAGTCCAGTGTTTTCCAGTCTGCATTTGCAGTGTTTGGTGTCACGACATACAGCACTCACAGAGGATATATTTCAAAGGAAAGGAAGGTGTAGCCATGCAAAGAACAATGCTCTGCCTGCAGTAAGATTGATCACTGTCATGGAAAACCAATAAAAACAAGTATCTTGTTATCTTTCTTTACAAAGAGACTGTTAAAGCTTAACTATGTTAGGAAACTTTTTCCTTTGGACTGAATCACGAGCCTAATGTATGTGGGTAACACACACCAGCATATGCAATTAATTGACTCTCTCCTGATGCTGCGGGAGAAAGTCCACTGTTTCAAAGGCCGGTTGAAGCCTTCATACAACCAGCCCATGCCCTCTCCCGATTAGAGATCTCTCACCAAGGCCAGCCCCAGCTCCCTGTCCCGTGCCAGGTAACACCACCTCCCACTTTCAACTGTTTGCCAAAGTTAATCATGTCCCACGTATACACCCCGAAATCACACCCGGCTCTGAGCAAACAGCCAAAACAGAAATACCTTTCATCACGTCAGCAGTGCAGTCCCCATTTAGAAACATTTTCTTTCACGTTAATCCAGTGCCAAAACATTATGATGTATGCTGTGCTGATCCAGAAATGGTGCTAATGATGCTGCTGCCTCCTGTCTATCACCGAACATCTAATCTAGCGCATGGCCATGCAATGACGGCTCTGCGACCACAGGCTCTTTAAATTGGGCAGCTCAGCAACACATGTATGCTGAATTTTTGAACAAGCTATTCTAAGCTGCTTTGCTAGCAATTTCTGGCCTGTACAGTTTGAAAGCACACGGTTCTGGCCTTCACAAAGAGCAGACCTGTAAATGACATCTTGAGGATTAAGCTGATTGAGATGCAATTTGCCTAGCAACCATTCATTAAGCAGAGTTCAGAAACAGGCCAGCAATCTATTCCACCTCCTTATCTGAGCAGTAAACAGATAACAGTCTCTACTGTGTCCTCTATCCTCCAGTTCAGACACATTGTAAACAGATTTTTCAGAAGTTTAAACTCCTACGGTAAATCTCAGAGAACAATCCTGCTCTCCAAACACGAGGGATTCGGTTTCACCAAGTGCCTTACAAACATGAAACAGCTCTACAACGAGGATAATGCAAATCAAATTGTGCATGCATTTGCAGTTCTTGTGCCTCCAATATCTTCTCATGTCAAGCACTGAGAGCCCATCCTAGTCGTTAAAAAAACCCAACCTTAATCACACAAGCATTTGGCATTGCTATTCTGATCACTGAAAAAAACTCAATAAAAATCTTATTCCCTTCCTTCATCTTCTGGAAGGAATCGATTGGCACTTCCAAAGTCTTTGATAGAGGTTCCCCTCTTCAGAGAAGGAAACAAAAGTCACGTCGTCCCTCCCATTAAGCATTTTCTCCTCATAAAATAAGCAAGACAACGTAAATGTCATCAGCGAAAATCAAACCAGTTATTTGAGCTTGAAGAATTTAGCTGAAAAGATTAAGCTAAATCATGATTTTGAATAATTGTTTCTCCGCAAGAAACATCTGATAATATCCCATTCTGCTCCAAAATTAAACAACAAAGATTAGCACGGAGATATTTAAGACTATATACCTGAATGGTTTTCCTTTGGTGTACAGTTCTTCTGGGAAATCACTGTGACATACAGCATGCTATTACAATTAAATATGCAAGAACGAAGAATTAAACTGACTATGAATAATTAATACCCTGTAATACTACTTCATAAGGAAAGTCTGGCTGAATATTCCTGCAGATGAGATATACCTAAATACAAGGCACATCAGAGCTGGTCGCTTTACTTTTATGACGGAGTCTAAAACACCGAGTAACTTTATGGCTGCTACTCAATTCTAGAGAAGGTGCCAGCCATCCGTGCCTCCCTTCTCCTGCTCGCTGCCCGTCAAGCTCCAGAAAAGCTGGGAGAATGCAAGTGTTGCAATAGTCGCTGCACTGCTCATCTACATCTCGGAGGTAACAGACTTCCCAAACATTTCCCATTAAAAAGTATAAAGCAATTATCTGACTTCCCAGTAGAAAGAATAAAGCAAATATGATGCAACAATTACTTGCATGATAAGATCAGGCTAAGGTTGTGAGAAAAAACAATTAAAAAGGTTTGCAAGAGCTAAGGAATGCAGCTTACTTTCCCAGAATCTATCTTAACGAGAAAGATACCATCAACTCACAGAGCAGACCTTCCTGTTTCAAGTTTACTGTTTTGGAGGCTGCAGAACATCAACTGTAGCAAAGCCACAGTTGGGTGGCTGGGTACAAACTCTCCATCTCCAGCACAACTCTCCTTTATTAGCTCCTAGTGAAAATGGCGATTAAAAATACGCGCTTTTTTCCACCAACAGAAACCCTAAATTGCTTGAATTAATATTTACTTAAGTCCTCATAAAATTGGTATTCAACTCGGCATTTTCCACTAGACACCAGTCAGGTCAGCTCTGTGCTAATCGACACACACTACACTTGTTGCACACATTTAACTGGAAATCCCCAGCTCCCCTCCGTTTATCCAAGCAGCACGGCATACAAAAAACACCCCACCGCAGAGCACTACTTTTAGAGGTATACATTTGAAATGCAACCAATATTTGCGGTCACCGAAGCAGAACAGGGCACTACTACTGTATTTGCTGAAGGTGACAGCCCTACAAAGACGTGTCCCCCAGGTCAAAGCCCTACGCTGCTCTGGCTGCCGGCTCCGCCACGAGGGTCTCGCTCCTGCAGGATCCAACACACTTCTCCTCCAAAGCAAACACAACCCGGGAGTCTTTCTGCGCACAGGTAAAGTCATGTTAGAAGTATGCTAGCTTAATATTAATTTTCTATTAAAAATTAATAGGATTACATGAAGCTCACAAGCTGGCAGGCACCAAGACAGTTATTCTGCCGACACACTCGTTGCCTGGAGGAGCGGGATGCGAAGGACAGGCTGCAGTGTTTATGCAGGATGGTGGCCACGGGGTCCACATGCTGGCCAGGAGGGGTAGCGCGGGGCTCTTCCCCACATCCCCAGCGGGACCCTGTGTTCCACCAGTGCCGTGCCACTCCGCTGGCGAGCGGCTCGTCCCCCTGGCCAGAAACTGATGGGGAAAGTAGAGCCCATGAAGAGATCATCCCGGTGAAAATCCCAGCGTCTTCTCACTGGAGATCCAGTCTTCTGGGCACTGGCTCTGATCCTTGCCCATTTGCACGTGTGCCCTTTCTCACGGCAAGAATTAATCCCCTTGCCGATAAGCATCCTGCAAACACCCAGAGTTTACATAAGCCAAGTTTAACCTTCAGTCCCTATTAATGTTAACAGAACAGAAAAAATTAACCACGGTGCAACAAAAAAGTCTGTATCTGCATTTCTAATTATACAACAAAACACACCACATGGCAATATTTCCAAGCACCTTGCTGGGAATAAAATAGCCAACGGAGTACGGCTTCCATTTTGAGCAGTGGATGCAAGAGCAACCGGCATTGAGGTTGTCAGTGTTAAGGGATGAGGACTGAGAATTAAGGAAAATGAAGTGACGTACATAAATGATGATAACAAAACCGTTAATAATTAGAAAAACAGTCACCTTAAAAATTTAAAATTTCATGCTCTCTCCTACTTTTTAATGGCTTAGCCTACTTTTTCCAACCTAATCTGCATGATCAAAATAGGCCTCCTGCCAGGAAGCATTAAAATGGCAGCCCCCCATCGAGACAAAACTCCCTTCACCATACCAGACTGAAGGACTAATAACTATTCCTAAAAACATTTTAAATCCATTAATGTTGTTTAGTAAACACTTACTTAGAATTAGCGCAGCTACCAGAATTTTCTTCATCACGCTTTACAAAAGCCCTTAACGGAGGAGCAGGTACCCCCACAAACACTTGTACCATCTCCAACACCCTCCAGAAAGCCGAGCATCCTCACGCTCCTGCCCTGCACCGCTCTGAACGTTTTCCACCCAAAAACCCCAGAACATTCTCCAATATCAACCAGACAATTCCCAACAGCTCTTTGGGGTACTGGGCTGGGCAGCTGGAAGCACGGAGCAGCCAGACCAGAGCAGACCGACCCCACCGACCTCTACACATAGCAATTCATTCTATCTGCTGAAAAAAAAATCAGGCTAGTACGATAATAGTATAAATCTCAATATTATTGATGTACTGAAGATTTGGATTCTGGTACGAATATATGTGCTTTATACAAATTTGTCTGAGCTACATGTTATCCTTTCAGTGCCATCTGCACAAAAACAGAGTTTTATCTAAGTGTTGGAAACTAAAATAAATCATTTTCTCTATATCTGTGATCTTGTCGGAGACAGACGCCACAAACCTGAGAGCTGGCTAGTGCAGACTTGTCTAGTTAGAAATAAAATTATATCCGCATCAATATGATTTATTTTTAATAAAAAATAAGGCAAACCAGACCCTTAATATCGAAATAGTCTCAGCCAGCACCCTCCCAGCCCATAGAAGACATAATGTACGGTGCTAAATTGTCAAAATAAAACTGGTATTGGCATTGTCATTTTCCCTAATAAGAAACGCCACAATCAAGACATACATTTTAATTGCCACACATAATGAAAAATACCTGCTCATTCTCCACTTGCTCTATTTATTGGTAACACAACTCAGGATTGTAAGGCTCGGTAGGGTATTTTCTGGTACCGTTAGCATTTCGGCAAGTCCGCGCCCCACCAGATCATTAAGAGTGAACTTGGCTCCCCAGCACCACGCAACAAACGACGCATCTGTGTCTGTCCTGCACGAACTGCTGGAGGTTCTTGGGTTGCGTTTCTCAAAGCATCTCATCCTGAGCGTCCCCCATGACCGGGGACCTCACAGTAATTAGCACATTCTGATACTGGAAACCCAACTAATATAAACGCTGATCCCTAAAGACAGTACAGCCCATGATTTGAGAAACGTGAGTCCCAGAAGACCCCTTGTTTCTACCTTTGAAAGTCATCAAAGGCTAGTAAATAAATTATATTCTCCAAAAGCGTTGCAAACGAGAAATTCCTTTCTTCTAGTTGAATACATTCTCCAACCAGCAGCCATGGCTAAAGGTTTATACAGGATCACTGAAAACACCAAAGCTGTTTTATTTTCTTATATAGAGTAACTTTTAACATCTGAACTCACTGCTGTGAGATTGCAATGGATTTTATTTGGCAAGTCAAGCCGTCTAAAGCACAGATTATAAAAAATAAACACTAAATATTTTTAAATCTAACTTCCCTCCGCAGACTGCATTTTATGCACTTTCATTTGAAATGTTACATCAGAATAAAATCAGATTTAATTGGCTCTTAAATAACTGAACAGCCACTTTAATTTCATTTCAATAGCAATAAATCATAAATCAAGCAGCTGAAATTCTAGCACAGAATGACAAGTAAATAGAGCAGAACACACTGAAGGAGAGTATGAACGCCACACGGTGAAAGGTGATTTTTCTTAAACTTCGTGTGTCGCCATTTTATGGACATTGCAAACCTACCGCCACATAAATACTCAGAGCTAAAATCTCTCAGCCCTGGGATGCTACACAGTTTATCAGCAGTAACTGCCTAACAAAGACCAAAGGATGAGATGATCCTTGCCCAACTGGAACTGCTAGGAGAATGGCTGGGATTTTAACGGTGGATGCAATTTCCCTCACGCACACTAGATGGAAGTATGCAAAATCTTAATTCTTTCCTGCCTTGACTTAAATTTCAGTGGTTGAAATGTTACGTCGTACTGTAATATTTTGAGAAGCCTTTTTTTGGTTCCTCACTGGCAACTTCACTCATTGATAATCTGTAGGTAAGATGACGCCCTGAAATATTAAACTAAGCTGCGTTGGAAAAGAATAGTAAATGAATGACATAGAACGTACATCAGAAATATTAAATATATTATTCAGGCTAATTTCTAAAGTACATGCATTCAATTTCTAGAGTATTTAAATAATAATAAGATCCTTCAGAGAAACTGAAGTTACATTTTTTAAACATTCAGGCTATTTTAACAAAATAACAAGTCTAGAAATACCACCTTGTCAATGAATAGAAACAGGGAATAGAAAAGGTATAAAAGGCTTCATAAATGATGTTGCAGTTTTGACTGTGAAAAACGCCCAAATTTCTAGAAAATACTGGGAGAGGTATATGGAGAAAGAGCATCCTGAAGTCTCACAGAACAAGCTAAACACAGATCAGAGCAGCAGAGCAGCAAACCTGAATGGGATTAAATTACACACAAATCTTCTGGAAACGATCTTAAAAGTCACTTGTTCCAAAACAAGCCATTTCTAAATTTAAACACTGAAGAGTTCACAGACAGGAAAACTAAAAATCAGGAAAAAGGCGCTGGAAGAGCTGTTTTCCCTTGCCTGGCCTTTTCACACATTGATTTTCCTCCACGCTCATTCACAAACGCTCAGCATAGTTGCGAACAATTTAAAGTCAAAGGATGCATGAATTACCAGCTCTAGGAGCACATGACCCATTCCAGGCAAAAGCTGAGGGCTTTTCTGTAGCTGAAGAAAAAAAACCAACCCAGAATCAGAATAGACTCATGAGCTGGAAGAGAAGGGCAAGCAAATACCTAACCTTCCCTGTCCACAATAAAGCCAAAGCACAAGACATTCTTCCAGCTTGGAAGACAAAAAATTAAGAAAAACAGTGACAGAATAGAAGGATGAATTAAAAACAATGCTGGATAAAAGAAAAATAAAGCAGGCATGAAGGGCTCCCCTTTCCAGATGTTAAAAATGTATGCTTTTTCCATTCTAGATTTAAAAAAAGATTAGCAGAGGAGTTTACTTTGGAGAGTGGGAGCATCTGTGTCATTTTTTTTTTTAAAGGCTCATACAATGCTATTTCCATCCAACAGAATTTAAACTATACGTATATACATGGTATTGGCTCAAGACAGTAATCGTACAACATTTTTCAAAGTGTTCTGCGTGCAGAAACTGCCTACAGAGAGGAAGAAAATGAGTGGCAAGGCAACAGCCACAGGAAAGGGCAGGACTGCGATATGCCAAGTCCTCCAAAATGCACGCTCGAAGTTTAACAACATAAAGGCAAGAAGAGGGATAGCAGGATATAGCAAAGGATACGCTAGGGTCAGGAAATGAAAAAAAAATCCACAGCACTGAACACTGACTTATGCAATATTTTACCAAGTAAAAACATGCACAATTTTTTTTTCTCTTCCACTGCCCTGTGCCCTCCCTAGAGCAGCAAACCATTTTTCTCTGCCAGGAACCCCCCACCCATGATATAGGAAGAAATCACCTGGGAAGGCTGCGCGTGGCTACCATCTTAGTTGCGAAGCACAGGACAGGGAGATTGCCCAAGTATGACAAGTGAAATTACAGAAAACAACTGGATGCTAGATCCACTCCGAATAGCAAAGCATGTCGTTTCACCTATTTCCACTTGCTCTCACATGGCTCCCAAATTAGAAGCAATCAGAATCCTGCTGGAAACAATATACAGCACCTTAATTGGGTTGGCTGCACTACAGACGTCAGCAGCGTATCACTTGGTAGATAATTTTTTGACCGTTTTTTTTTTAATACTAAAAATAGCTTCACTTTCATGGTTCACCTTTTCTGCATCACATTACTACAGACATCATAAGAAATTAAAAAACCTTCTCACTCATTGCACACCAAAGATGCTAGAGCCTGCTCCCGCTGGAGGCAGGATCTGTCACTTAATTCAACAGAATTTTACTTAAAGGTTTGCCTCAGATGCATTGCACTTACAGAAAACCTGTTTTCTAACACATCTCCCTATAGCATACCCATCAATGCATCTATTTAAAAGCCTGGAGCAGTTCAGTTATCTCTAAATACATCAACAACCCAGACGTTCAACTCAACCGCTCCACGAGTTCCAAGCACAACACTATCCAGCAGACCAGAATCGCTGCATGGGACTTGAAAACTTACATTAAAAATCCCTCCCAGTTTTCATCCCAGCACACCCCAAGTAATACACCCCTGCTGTTCTGTACCACAGCCAGACTGCAGCCAAACTAGATTCTTGTGAAATTATTGCCATAACGAAATATCACCATTTTCTTCACGAACCCTGGAAACTTGGACTAATCTTCAAACATAGTATAAACAAGTTAAGCAATGGGAATACGTAAACTATGCATAATTCCTGAGCACAACAGGAGAATAATTATAGCAACATACCAAATATAATATGAGCGGGGAGGCATGAAGAAACACCCAGACAGAATGCACCGAATTAAGGAAAAGGGGTCTATATAAAGCCAGATCAGCCATGGACCACAGTCGTTGTCGGTTTTTTAAGCATCTACTTAAATCAAATTACTAAAAACATGGAAAGTGGCAACTGAGGAACACACCAGTCTCTGTCAGCTCCAGGTGTAGGCAAGACCAAGGCCAAGCTATGCCTAGTTGGGATCATAAGCTTAGCTTTTGAGGAATACAACCCATTGGAAAAAGATCTTTGGGCAAAGTTAAAAACAACTTTTCTGGATGCCAATCAGCAGAATGCCTTTTCAGCAGCTCTGCTCCTCAGCAGCTGAATCAGTATTTGGAAAGCAATTTTTTTTAGAAAGAAAAAAGATGAAGAGTGTGACAAGCTCATTTTAGCATTCAGATTCAAACTAATGATCTGCAATTAAAAGAAAAATTGCTCAAAGACCATTACGGTTAAGATTTTAATACAAGTCACAAAATACAATGGGAAAATGAGAATACGGCATACCACACAAGGAATAAAAATTTAAATTATCCACTTAACTTCCCAGTTTGAAAATGTTTAAAATCCTGAAAATTGAAAGCGGTGGGGTGATACACTCCAGCACAGATGCAGAAAACTGTGAAACATTTACTCATCTTCAGGAGCATCTTACCCCATAAACAGCCTTAGAAGACTCAGCAGGCCCCGGCTACAGTCTACAACGCGACAGAGTGACCTGTTACTCAACTGTTGGGTGTAGTAGTTCAGTGAACTACATGTTGTTAAAGCAATTATTTAAAAGTTCTGATCATCTGTTAAATAAATGTGGCTATGTTCCCACTGGTGTATTTAGTAATTCTATAAATCCCAGAATCCTGGAAATTACCATGTTTTAGAGAAATGGACATTACTTCATCTCCCATCTTCATAAATCAGTAACTCCCCTCACTATTACCTCGCTGGAGACGAGCGAGCCAGCAATATACAAAATGTTTCGGCGATGGAAGCTTTGGGGTCAGGCAGTCAGGGCAACCACCTCTACCTGCTACCCTGCCCATCCCCACGTGCTGGTCAGTAATGAGTTGAGGTCAAAAATGAAGAAGAATAAAGATGAATGGACAAACCAAGGTGAACAAGAAAAGTATTGCACTGGGGAGGAAACACTTATAGAAGTTTCTATCCCAAGCCCAGGCATTTCAGCAAGTGCAGGTGAGGATACAAGCTAAGGCTCCTGTACATCGTATGGTGCTCTGCGTTTCTGGGAAATACAGATACTTCAGTCCTTGACAAAATCCTTACTTTGTCTCTTGATCTGCTAACAGTTCCAAGAAGCAAACGTAGATATAAAAGCTCATCTATCAGAGAACAACTTGAAACAAATACAAATAAGACTGAAATGAAGGCAAATATCCAAGTTACAGAGAACATAAGGGTTCCTTAATTTTACATTTGGAGAAAAAACAATACTATGTGGACATTCTCCAACGTATTTTTGTAATGTTATTAACAGAAATAGCACCCCAGGCTGCGCTCAAGCAGAAAAAGTGTGACTCTGTTCGCAATGTGAAGTGAAAGGGGGATCAAAAATACCACCTTATTAAATGGCATTTATTTGGTGCTAAGCACATTATTTATTCTGTTGAGAAATTCAGAAAATGACAGAGGGGTAACCGTAAGTAAGGTCACTACTTAATGTCAGTATCAAAGCTGATCCTTAACAGAATTTAAGCACCTGCCTCTTCTTTTACCTCAGCACAAAATGAGATTTTTTTCTTTTCTTTTTTTTGCTCTTCAAAAGCCATGTAATGTAACAAAATATATGCCAAGCATGAAGGAGCAGAGAGCATGCCAGCATCTTTCAGCAATCATCTTTCCCTTGTCATCCATTATGTCAGATTTATCTATTTTTGCTTAATTCTTGTTCCAGCAATATGCATCCTTCCTCTCTCTAGACTATCAGGCTGGTTGGGCTTGAATTCAGTGTGGCTTCTTAAAATAGTTGAGAAATATTGAAAATATCTCAAGCAATGCTTGTAAATTACAGCCTATTCATCAACCCATCTTCTAGCTCCAGCTCGACCTGCGACTCTCCCAGAAAAGGGTCAATCTCTGATTTCTTCACCTCAGAAATTCTACCCAACTGCACAGTGTAAACATAATTTAAAAAATAAATAGCCTTTCTTTTACGGAAGCATTTTTCCCTGAAAGCTTAGATCCTGTATTTACTGCAAATCTTACCCTCTGTTTGTTCTGACTCGTACTTGATTTTGATCCAAACCTTCCTCTACTAAAAATTACCAACCAGTTAATTCACTGCTGCTTGTTTTCTGTTGTCGCTGCCTTTTTTTCCCCAAAGTTTTCAGACCCTCTGGACTGGCTTTACAGGACACCAGATCCACCTGTACGCTCTCCCTGCATCCTTCAGTCCCCAGGCTGCTGGCTGTGAGAGCGGGCTCTCTCCATCTCTCCTATCTGTAATATGCTTCAACAGTGTCTTCCCCCTCTGCTTTATGTATTTACTTAAATGAACAGACTCTAACAAGTTCAAATCCTTTAGGCGGAAAAAGACCTGATCGGAAATACACACGCTGAAAGGAAAAAGCAACTATCATCACTATATTCCCTTACTGCCTACGTAGCACCGATCACAGAATTTTCTCAGTCGGCTGCTGAATCAGACAAAGTTTCTACAGCGCACACATAAAATCAGGAAGCCCGACACGTCCAGTAGGATTTATTCAATCACAAAGTCATCACCGTTGCTCCAGCACAAATGACATCACTCGGGAACCCAACCTCATCTACTGAGAGCGTGCTCTCCTGCAGCTACCAGTTCAACAAAGAACAGGGTTTGTGCAACACAGAGGTAAAAGTATTGTTGTAAAAAGTTTTCCAAATAAACTCATGTTTTCTTGAGACATTGTGATTAAAAAAGAAATCATTAGGACTATGACAAGAAGTGAGCACAATGAATTCCTACTGAACTAACTAACCTGCGTCTGCAATTTATCCTAAAACTTGTACCTAGCAATTAGAGGCGATACCAAGAGGAGCATAAAACACGTCCATAAGCCCTCGTAGGTGTTGCTCTGGGAAGATCATATGCTGCATAGCCAAAAGCATTTAAGTACTTTGCTTGCACGAGTGGACTGAAAAGAGATAAGTCGAGCTCTGCAGTTTTCTTCGTGCTTGTGTTAAGATGCTTGAAAAATGGTTGGCAGGAAACAAAAACGACGAGAAATGTATTAATGATACCTCTTGTAAAAAGACACTTTTCTTGGGAAAGAATTACACAAAGGATTTGCACACATTGCAACCGCAATCCCCCCTTTTTCCTGAAGGCATTTCTCTGTCGCGACGGCTGACGTATTTTCGCAATTCCCGCTGTGTATTTGATATCGAGGGAAAGGTATTTAAAGCTCCAGGTGCCGGGGTTGCACAGGGGCCTAGGCGGGCTGCCTGCTCCCCTCCGTCTCCTCACAAGGACGAGCCGGGGAGCTCCGGACTGAGGGGAGGAGGCCCCCGGGGAGGCGGGTGGGCCGGGGCCGCTGCCGGGAGGCAAAGCCGTCCCCGCTCCAGGTGCCGGGGTTGCACAGGGGCCTAGGCGGGCTGCCTGCTCCCCTCCGTCTCCTCACAAGGACGAGCCGGGGAGCTCCGGACTGAGGGGAGGAGGCCCCCGGGGAGGCGGGTGGGCCGGGGCCGCTGCCGGGAGGCAAAGCCGTCCCC
>NW_009235677.1:0-2869 GCF_000690835.1 Fulmarus glacialis
CCCTTGGGGCACGGGGACGCGGGCTCAGGCGCGGCCCTACAGCTAATGCACCACGGGCAAAATGGGAGGAGGAACTGGTTTTGTTCTGTTTGCGGATTTTTAGGGTACACTCAGGTCAGCTGCTCACGGTTTTACCACTTTTCTCAAAGCCCGGCGTGTTTTTCCCCCTGCAGGTCCAAGCTGGAGCGCTTCCGTGGTGCCGGGCCGCAGCTGCAGCACCGCCCGGGCCCGGGAGCCGACGGTCTGGTCTGCACCCGGGGAAACTTACGCTTTAAACATGAAGTGTGTGTTTACAGTGAGAATCTGCTTTACATTTGCACACTGCACTGTCATCTTTTCATTTTGTTGCTGTAATTCACATTTGCATAGCTTTCTACAATAAACATAATTTATTCAGTATATATTCAGGGTTTTGTATGAACAAAAGTACCTTCACACATAGATAACTGTCCTGGTTTCAGCTGGAATAGCGTTAAATTTCGTCCTAGTGCTGTGTTTTGGATTTAGTATGAGAACAATGTTTTTAACACAGTGATGTTTTCAGTTGTTGCTAAGTACCCTGGCTAGCGGGGCTAGTCAAGGACATTCAGCTTCCATGCTCTGAAAGAGGCTGGGAGGGAGCACAGCCAGGACAGCTGACCCAGCTGGTCAACGGGGTATTCCATACCATGTGACATCATGCTCGGTATATGAATGGTAGGTGTGATCCAGGAAGTACCGATCGCTACTTTGTTATTGGTCAGCCACGGGTGGTGAGCAATTGCATTGTGCATCACTCATTCTGTATATTCTATCATTATCATCATCATCATCATCATTATTATTATTATTTTCCCTTTTCTGTTCTATTGAACTGTCTTTATCTCAACCCACGAGTTTTCTCACTCTTACCCTTCCGATTCTCTCCCCGTCCCACTGAGGGGGGGGAGTGAGTGAGCGCCTGCGTGGTATTTGGTGCCTGCCAGGTTAAACCACGACAATAATACAGCAATTTATATTTTTAGATATACGTTAATGGGGATGCATGCTTCTCCAGTTTTTACAGAAGTTTCCCTGAATTCTGCACAGTCTTTTTCTAGTGAAGTTAAAGGCAAGAATCTCTGGGGTGTTATTATAAAAATAAAATTAGATTGCAAATGAAAAAATGCAGCTTCTACAGTTACACCATGAATTAATGGTGCGTTTGTCTGTTAAGTGGAAGGCACAGCATAAAATATTACCTACTGTTTTCCATCATTAAACACAACTTCAATCTTTTCTAAGGCAGTCCTCAGACACAGGCACATCTGGTTCAAAGGCCAAAGAACCAACAGCATCTCTGACAATGTAGTTCTCTTAACTACTGTGTTGCAGTTTGAGTACTGGTTTTGTCCTGGAGGTTTATTTCAAGAGCTTTTTTGAAGCACTCGCTGAACCCTCCTGACTGTTAACTTATGCTGTAGGAACCAGGTGTCGTGCAGAGAAAAATACAGCAGGTATTTTATATCTTTAGTACCAGCCAGTTTGCATCATGATGGCTTCTCACATATCAATAATTCCTTTGGAAATATCTTCATATGCTTCCTTTCTTTCACTATTATTCACGATATCTGTCAATCATTATTTTGCTTCTTTTTAGATAAATAATAAATCTAATAATAAATCTAATAATTTTTAAAGACACAGATATGAATAATCTACAAATTCAACTGTGATTCTGAGAAAATGGCAGACCTCGATATCAATATGTAGTGCTCCTTGTTGGCGTGGAACTCAGCGTGTAATTTACTATGAATCTCCCACAATTTTTTGAAACTTACGAACATGATGTTATACTACTTGTCATTGCTTTACAAGCCACATTGTCAAATACAGCTAAATAAATGTTATTAAGTAAAAAGACAGCCAGAAAGCAATTTTTTCTCATTTGTTTCTTCCTGAAGTGTTTCTCAAGTATCCAACACAGCTTTCGTATTGCCCTGAATCCCTAGTTTCAGAATTTAATTTTTAGTTTAACCTAATTGTAGACTGCACCGTTGCCTACAAGATTAAGAGGCTACTAAATACAAGCTAAAAATAGAGTATAGGAGCAGAAGTGGCAGGGTGTGAGGTAATTTTCTTTTAATTTTTACAAACACTTTATAAAGTTGCGGGAAAGAGACTGAAACCGTAGTTCTTTCATAATAATTTATAAACAGGCTCATTTTAATCTGCTTGAGAGAGCTGAACTCTATGAGTGCAAACGTTTGTAGTACTGAAATATTTATAAGTTCTACATGGCATCATTAAAGTTGGAAGACTAATTTGTGAGAAATATATAACTTTTGCTTTTTTCCCGTTTTTTTTCCCTATTCAGTAAGGATTTAATTAATACACTCAGGCCTTGCCTACACTAGGTGTTCCTTACCTTAAATGTTTTCACTGTCAGCTTTCTAGACAGCCAACACCAGGCTGCAGCTGCAGGTTTTCCCCTGGGCAGTCCTGCTGAGAAGGCCGTGCTAGTGGGGCGTCCATGCCGGCAGGGCGGCCCTGATGCTGCCGAGCAGCGGTGGGCGCTGGATAAAAGGCCTCCGGGGTTCCCTGGGGCAGCAGACAAGCTGTGGACCTAAAGGCTCATTTGTATATGCTCTCTATAGGTACACATCATGTTATATTCGCTAGCTGTCTCCTCACGTCTTGCCCCAAAAGTACATCCCACCCCTCATGGCTTAGAGGGAAGGTTGAGGTCTCTGCAGCTGCCGCCCTTCAGAGGAGCCGCTGAGGCGGCGAGGGCTCCCGGGCCTCCGCTGAGGCGGCGAGGGCTCCTCAGCCTCGCTCCCTTGCCCTCAGCTTCGCGCTTCCCCCGGAGCAGACGCCCTTTCAGGGCTCCAAAGCCCCTCGGGCAGGGAAG
>NW_009235678.1:0-8947 GCF_000690835.1 Fulmarus glacialis
GATACTACATTCTGTAAAATACCTGATGTCATGTAAGGATGGTTCTGTGTAATCTTCCTCCTGAGAGCAAAATAAAACTTTGATATGTACTGACTTTGTGCCCTGAGGCTTTTATTCCAAGAGGGACATGGTCAAGGCTGGTTGCTAGTCTCTGCCACGCGTGCCTGTGCTCCCAGGGGGATTCTCATACTGTCCCTCACCCCGATGGCTGCTCAGCCATGGCCCACACAGCTTCATGGGCTGAGACAGACCCTGACCAGCCGTGAATACAAATTGCAAAAAATGGCAACAGATGAGATCCTGCCCTTCAATTATTTATAGCCTTAGCACATCACTGAAGACGGGGGTGGTGGCAGGAGGAGAGTGCAGCAACCTGTATGCTGAGAATAGCAATGAAATCTGAGTTCAACTGACATGTGGAAAAAATAACAGGTATGTGACTTTTGCTTTAAAAGGGGTGAAAAATCAGCCAGTCCCTGCTAGCTGTTGGACTGAGAAAGTGTGTCATCACAGCAGAGGCTTAAGCACAGCACAGATGGGAGCTGAGGCAGGGACACAGCTCTCCCGGGCATCTCTTCTCCACACCACAGGCTGTGAAAATCCAGCCTTTGGAGAGAGCTTAAAATCATGGGCACTGTTTCCTATCATGTGCCTCGATCCAGGGCTGAAAGCTGGGTTATTGATCCCTATTTTCCTACGGCACAGAACTGAAATAACTGCGCCAGGCTCCTCTGGGTTGGCAGCGGGGAGGAGGGCGGCGGGTCTGGCTCGCTTGCTTATGGGTCTGCTAACATGTCCAGAGACATCAGAGGGATGAAGGGGAGGAGAGAGAAAAAGCAGAATCAAAGCATGGTCCCCTGAGCATTAAACCATCGGCTGTAGGATCTGAGCCTAGACAGCTCCAGGGCAAGTTAAGAAATATTGCTGCCCTATAATAGATCAGTCATGAATACAGACTCTCCTCCGCCTCCCGTCGATAGCTCTGCCGGGAAATCCCCAATGCAACCCAGACCTTGCCCCCTGCTCGCCAAGCCACTGTGCTGCTGAGTGCCAACCCCTCGTGCCCCGCGGCCGCTGTGGCTGGCTGCAGGGAGGGCTGGGAATGGGCAGCAGAGGAGAAAAGCGAGAGCTTTTGCATTTGCAACGGGCTTTGCATTTGCTGGCACCTTGCGACCTGCTGGAGTGGTGAGAGCTTCTCTCCAGGGATACAGGCGCGGAGACAGCAATTTATCAGTCTGGCTGCAGTGAAAGGCCAGCTAAATGTCCCTGGGTGAGGTTTGCCCGTCCCTGGCTGTGTGTGAATGCCAGGCGTGAGCTGAGAGTTGACTGCAGCAGAGCCTAACCTCAGACAGACCAGAGGGGACAGCTGGGACCTGCCCAGGACCCATGGGGAGAGAGAGCATCCTTCATCCCTCAGCCGCCTTCCCTGGGATGGGCTCGCTGTCCCCATGCCAGCCGGGGACCTGACCACTGCGCACCATCCACAGGGGCTGAGCTGAGCCGTCGGGGCTTGCTCTGGGCTCCAAAAGTGCCAATAGCCATGAAAAGCAGCACTTTGAGGGCAGTTTGCTAAGAAACAAGTGGGAGATGGGCACGCTACACATCAGAGAGGGGAATCCTAGAAGAAGGCCAAAAATGAGGCCATGGCTCAGAAGCTCATGTATGCACGGGTGTCTCTGAGCAGTGGGGAGAGGATGAAGGGGCTGCATGATGGAGGGGATATGCACGCACAGCACGAGGAGACAGGCAGGCAGGCAGGCAGCGGCTGGGAGGGGACCAGGGAAAAAGAAGCATATGCATGCAAGGCCGTGGGTGGGGGAGTGCAGGGTGTGTGCAGAGGGCATTGCAGGGGGCTGAGGGATGGCTCTACCCTGGTAAAAGAGCAGAGAGACCCAAGCAAGAAAATAAGGACCCCTGCAGGGATGTGGTCTCCACCAGAGTTGGTTTCCCAGGCGGAGGCAAGGGAGTTCCCCCTCAGCAGCTGGGTGGCTGGGGAGGCTGCAGACAGCCAGACGTGATGACTGGGGCTGGGAAAACCTCAGCATGGAAAGAAGAGGGCTACGGGCAATGGCAGCGAGAAACTTGGCCATGTCTCTTCTTAATGACGTAACACCAGTGGGGAGAGGGCAGGCTGCTCCCAGTGCGGGGAGAGCTGCGCAGGAGGGAAGGGAGTTAGTCCAGGCTGCAGGATCAGCCTCCTCCTCTCCAGCAGAGCCACTCAGCCCCGGCCACCCCAAGCAAGGAAAGACCTCCTCCAGAAAGACAGGTCCATTCAGATATGAGACCCTTTGGGTCCCAAGCACTCCCTTAGCCACTGTTCCCCTGCCAAAAATGCTTGGCACATCACTGATATTCACTCCAAGGGGGACAGGTCATGGTGGCTCTCCTTCCTGGGGAAGTCCCTGATGGTGGTACCAGGCTGGTCCCCAGCCCTGCTGCTGTTGCACCACTACCCCCAGGCAGAGTTGGGGGTCAGGAGGGGTTCGAGACCCCGCGATGTGCATGGCACAGGCATCTCCAGTGCTCCAAGACTGGAAAATCACAGCGAGAGACCAGCTCATCCACAGACCAGGACCATATCCACGTAGAGGGGGATGCTACAGGGAAATGGCTGGGCACAGGGACAGGGGAAGGGCTTCCCCCATGTGGGGAGGGCTGGCCCATCCCAGTACTGGCAGGTCACTGGTCCCAGTGCTTCCCAGTGCAGTGCCAGAGATCTCGCAGCTCCACCTGCTGGCTCCACAGCCAGGGCTGCAGAGCAGGGAAGGTGCTAGAGAAGAGGGACAGTTGGTGGGATGAGCAGGACAGGGCACTTAAGAAACAAAATCCACACGGCCCCTGGATCACGCAGGGTTTTCTTGTTATTTTGATTTTTTTTAACCAATAGCCTGCAGGTCACATGTATGAAAATGCAGGAGAATCTTACACCAGCAAAAAAAGCAAACCCACAGTGAGCTGCGTAAAAGGCCCTGCAGGACACAGCAGGGAGGAGAGCACCTGGGAAGCTGCGTAGCCAGGGCTTGATGCTGTGCAAGCTGCACCAGTGACGCTGGGTTTAGTTAATGCCTTTCCTTCAGCCCATCTTTCTTCCATTAATTCAGTCATGAAATCTTTTCTACCATGTCCATCTTCAGCATCAAATCATTTGCAAAGTCAGGAGGGGACGCTGCAGGTCTGGCCTTTGTTGGAGTCGTTTGCCAGTCGACAGCCTGAAAAACAATTTCAGTTTGGGGGTGGTTCACTTCAGCTCTTAGTACTCGCGGTGAGCAGCAGGTCCCCCAGTGTCTGTGTTTCTGCTCCGTGACCACCCAGGCAGTGTATGAGCCCCAGAGAACACAACAAAGAGTGAGCGATGCAGCTCAGTTTGGGGGGTGTTAGAAGGCCCCACCCCACCCCAGCAGCCGGCATCCCAGCGCAGTCGGGTGCCTGGTGCCACTAAAGCAGAGCAAGCTGGAAAGTTGATGTAGTTAATAAAAGTCATTCACCAGCAGCATTCCCTCTGAGCTGCTCATATGTACATAGAAAAGGCTTTGCAGAAATTAAAAAGCACAAATGCATCCTTGGGCTGAGGAGAATGTGCTTGTTTTATTCTTGCAAGTACACTCATCCTTTGCATGGGGCAGCTGAGGGTCATCTTCATGCAGAGTATGTCCCATAAGAAACGATCAGACCCACCAGGCTCACCGAGGCTGTGGGACAAGGCACCTGGCTGAAGGACCCCGGTGTGTCCCCATGCCCCCACGAGCATGGGGAAGCCTCGCCATGCCATGAGTGAGGGCTGACCTTGGGCACCCAATTTTCCAGATGCTCCATCAGCCCCTCCAGCCATCACCCCTGTTCCTCTTTGCAAGCCCCAGCTCCCACTACTTCTTGGTGAAATAAAGCAGGACGAAGATGAGCACTGCCAAAACACAGAGTAAAGAGCTGCCGATGCAGCAGCAGCATTTCCAGAGGAAGTTGCTGTTGAAGGGCGAAGGGCGGTGGGTTGGGGTTGCATAGGGCCTCATGCCCTGGCGTTTCAGGGTGCGATGGGTCCTGGCCTTGTCTGCATCCATCAAGGGTTCCCAGGCATCCAGCGCCGGGACCAGCCTCGACTCGCTGCAGACGCCGAGCTGGCATCCCTCACAGCGGGCGCTGTCATGTGGCCCCACCACCGGCGCGTCCACCACGACTTCCAGGAGGTCAGAGGGCTGGATGGGAAGGTGGTAGAAGTACTTCAGGATCTTTAGCACCAGGTTGTGCAGAAGCCTCTCCATGGTCTCCTGGCTGAATTCGGGCTCCTCCAGCCGGGGCTCGGGGCACCGCCTGCACGTCTGGCGAAAGACTCGCATCCACACTGTGCCCTGGCCCCGGCGCCGGCGCCGGCGCATGTGGAACAGGATGTGCACTTTGGCTGAAGACCATTCATGAAAGCACTGGGAGCACTGAAACCTGCCAGGGCATGGAGGAGACCAGCTCATCCCGGGCTCCCCGTGCCTTCCCATGCAGTCAGTAGGGACCAGGGCAGCCAGGACTGATGGATTAACTTCCCTCATGCAAGCTTTATACCAAACTGTCCTCCCCCTAACAGCATGATGCCAGTCAGGGGAGTTCGACACAGATGTGAGCTCAGGGCTGGCCCCAGTATTAAAGATTTTAGGAGCCAGGCTGCCTGCTGGGACCACCCTCGTCCCCTTTCCTAGCCCATTCTGGCCCCACTGCCAGGAGCAGGGGTCCTTGGGGCAGGAAGCATCAGGCCCCAAGTCTATTCGGATGTCCAGCCCCTCACCCATACCAGCTCATCACAGCTCAGCGGAAAGCCAACATCAAGCCCAGGGCCAGGGAAGTCAAAAAAAAGAAGAAAAATAGAAGGAAGGTGTGGGTGGAGGCTGCAGGGCAGGTGAGGAGATGTCTTGAGGAGTCGAAAGGTGTGTAACCCGCAGCTCTTCATCTTGCACAATCTGCGTGGGGGCTGGCAGCCAAGGCCTCTGTTTGCTGCCACCTGGGCAGGATGTCTGTCTGGTCGATGCCCAGGGTCCTGCCCAGGGTGGAAATGGTTGGGATGGGGCCTCTCATCAGCAATGCAGAGCCACAGCCTCCCGCTGCTCTGGGACCCCACAGCCTGGTGTAGATGCAGGGACTGCTGTGGCATCGCTCCATGTCCCAGCAGACAGTGGCTCTCCCTCTCCCCATCCTCTGGGTGCAAACCCAGAAGATCTGGCTCTAGTGTGGTATAACTACCCCTACTCACTGGAAGAGCTCTTTGTATCTTGACACCAATGCCAGCTGCCCTTTGCCCAGCAGCTGTATCTTGGCCAAATACCAGCTGCCCTTTGGCCCTGCGGAGCTGCCACACTCCCCTCCAATTAACATGATTTTTTTCCAGTTTGGCAATAACCCACCAAACTTGGAACAAAACGGCAAAACCCCTCCCAGCCTCACCCACCTCCAAACTGCCCCTTTCATGTCAATAGCTTTTTCCTACAAGCAAACTTTGAGAAAAGAAAAGGTCTGCATGGCAGCCCATCGTCCCTGGTCCTTCTCCAACAGGGACCGAGCCAGCAGCCCCCTACCTCCCGAGAGCACGGCGCTGCACAAACTCCTTCCAGCCAGGCTTGAGGACGTGCACCTGCAGGCTATTGTCCTCCTGAAGCATCCACGGCTCTGTTAAGTGCATATCTGCAATCTTAGCTGCAAAAATGTCCTGCCAGGTCCCCATGGTCCCGCCTGGAACTGGGTAAGAGGCAGTGACCACGGTCAAGCTTGCGGCTTCTGGGTGCTGATATATGTGTGCAACTTTCTCTTCCTCAAACTTTTCCTCTTTGCACGTCTTTGTGCTTGGAGAGGGGAACCTTTGCTCCCGCGTGAGCAGCACCGCCCCATCTCGATCCCTGTATCAACAGGCCTTGCTGACGCTGCACCAGGTCCCGGCTGGGTGAAACGTCCCCCAAAGCAAGGACAAGCTGGGTTTCCCCAAGTCTGACACATGAACTCCTGACCCTGTTGAAGCTGTGCTCTCGTGATGCTGCTCTGTCCATAGGCAGAGAGGTTGGAAAAGCAACCCCCTGCCAGGCTGCCCGTGCCCATCACTGTCACGGCAGCGGGGGCGAACCAGCAGAGGTTGTGCCCAGCATAGGAATAACTGAAGTGAAACCCACCGAAAACGCAGGACTCAGCAGCTGATAAAGCCACAGGTAGCCTTATCTCTCTCGATAGCTGCCACCAAGCGCAGGTTGTTTTTAACAACTTTCAGCCAACTCGAGCAGAAAAAGGCCTGAGGTGAAACTGCAGGGTGGAAAGTTGGGGAGGATGGCACTGCACGTAAAACCGAAAGAGGTGAGGTGTGGTCTGAGCTGAGAGCACCCGCGGAAGGTATAAACAGCAGGGCTGGGGCTGCCTGCAGCCCTCTGCCCCCCAGCTCACCCCTCTCCAGGTGCGCAGGTCCCCCAGGATGGCCCATGGAGAGAAATGCAGGACAGGGAGCAGGTTAGATAAGATGCCAAATGATATCTTGAGTTAGAGGAAGATCTGCAGCTTGATAAAGCAAGATCAGCTTGTCATGGAAATAAAACCATCTCATTTAGCGTGAAGCTTTCAGAGGAGACCATCCTGTGCACAGAGAGGGCTAAAAATGCCCCAAAATGCTCGGCCTCGGAGGAAATGTGCTGGGTGGCTGAGAATGAAGCCACCATGAAAAGTTATGGCAGCTCCTCGTGTTGAGTGCCCAGAGCAGCACCCAGGCTCCTAGAAGCAGGGAGGGTTTAACGCAAAGACTGAAGGATATTGAAGCCTGAGGTAGGACAGACCTCTGTTTAAAAAAAGGGCAGAAGGATCTAGGAATCAGGCTTAAAATACTTCACATTGGTTTCAAATGAAGTATGTCCCCATGGCAGCTCTTCTGGCGTGACACCCCAAAAGCCCAGGTGCCCCAGGCAGCAGTGCCAGTGGCTTGCTTGCCCTGGAGCCGGCTGGGGCATCGGGATTGCTGAGGATGTAGGTGATGGCACCTGTGGCCTCACAAGAGGGGCACAGTGGCTGCCAGCAGTAGGTAACAGCAGCTGTGAGGTCTTAAGAGACACCAGCACATCAGGCTGATTCTCCAGATCCCAAAAGGGAGGCAGGCGACATAGGTAAGTGCCAGTAACCATGTTTGCAGAGAGCCTCTCATCTTTGCTGCTGGAAGGGAAAAGCCAGCACGTCATTTGTACCAAGAGCCCTCCAGCACCTTCACAACTTGCGCTGCCCCTCCTGCGAGAGTGGAGGGAGGTGACAAGGTCCTGGGGCAGAGCCCATCTTCAGCTTCAAGGTTCTTCCCTGCTTTGAGGTCATTCCACCCTTAATTACTCCTTGATGCTTCGATCTGGAGCACGACTAGAGGGAAGGAAAGGAGGTTTCCTGGAAACAGAGGAGCCAAGCCAAGGTCTTTAGGATCCTTATGGAGAGCCAGCAAAGCCCTAACCTGTGGATAGGACCTGAGTCACCCCCTTCCCAAGAGCCCTGCCATGGGGACATGGGGTCCCGCTTGGGCTGGAGCAGCGCTCTGCAAGCAGGACAGTGAAGGAAGGGTTGTCCCACCAGCGTTTCCGATGCTCGCAGGTGGGGACCGCAGGACATCCCTGGCTCAGGTCTGGTACATGGGGAGGAAGAGAGGGAGCAGCAGATCTCTCTGGCCCCTCTTCTACCCCTTTCCCAGAGCATGGGACCCCCATTTCTATAGGTTCGCTATAGAAGACCCCTTCGTGCACCCCGCCACAGAGGGGTCTCCAGAGCAGCAAATCTCCTAGTGCAGAAAGCTGGCACCGTGCAGTGCCTGGCATCGCCGTGCCACAGCATGGTGTGGGGAACCATCAGCAGCAGGGTGACCTGGACGGGACCACCTGCCCTGCGGCATCTGCCCATCCCCTTGGACCCCTCTGTGTTAGGGGCTGAGATTTACCCAGGGGGTTGCTGAATGCAGGAAAAACCTAAAGGTTTTGACATCTCCCCTTTACTTCAGAGGCAGCCGCGCCTGTGTTAAACACCTTGAGCTATTTTGAGGAGGAGGAGCCGCCCAGGGAGGCAGCCCTTTCTCCTGGCACTCTCATATTCACCCAAACAAACCGATCGCTTCATCTGGGGGATCTGTGGTTTCAGCCCAGCCCTTCCTCCCCGAGGCTGCTGCCGTGGGGTAGAAGGATGCTCCCCACCAGGACAGACACTGCTCCCCATGCTGCCCACCCCAGGGGGCAAAACGCTGCCCCTCAGGCACGCGGCTCAATGGGGGTCCGGTCGCACCTCTGGCACGGGGACGGGCCCCTGCCTCCAAAACCCGGCTGTGATGGAAACCAGTCCCCCGTTACATCATGGCAACATAACTCAAATCACGACTCACAATGCGCCGAGCTCTCAGAGTCATCGGAGCCCGGCGCTGGTCCCTCTATTAAAGCCTTTGACTTGCTTTTACTAAAGGGACTTTCCCAGAACCACCCACAGAGCCGAACCTGCTTTGACGTCCTGTTCCATTTCACACACACCTCCCAACACTGCCCGAGCACCTTGCCACTTACCAGCACCTGCCTGGAAACAAAAGCTCCTCCTGCAGGTCCCCTCGCAGCCTGGCCTCTGCAGGGACTGGGGACAAGCCCTGTCCCAGCCCTGGCATGACCCCGCTGGGCTGGAGAGTCCCTGCTGGGGATGGACCCTGCCAGTCCTCTCCATCCCAGTGTGCCGGTTGTGGCTCCTCCACGGGATGTGTAAGGAGGCAAACGCAAGGCACCGCCTGGGCGGTGATTTCCCTGCTGCTTTCGCACAGCCTGAAATTATTTTTGACTTCAGCTCCCACCCCCGGGTGAGCCGCCCAGGTAAGAGGTGGAAGGTTTCCCGAGGCGCCTTATCCTCCTCGCCATCTCTCGTGTGTCAGACTCCCCGACCCCTACCCCTCCAGCTGAGGGACAAAGTGCCCAGACTGTCCTGCTTGGCCCACATGTGT
>NW_009235678.1:8957-14192 GCF_000690835.1 Fulmarus glacialis
ACATCCATCCCTTCCCCTTGGGGTCACCCCATACCCAGGTGGCTCCATCTTGCCAGCAGTTCCCAAAAAGGGCAGAAAAGGACGTTCAACCCCTGTCCCCAGGCAGGACCGCAGAGCAGGACATCCCCTCAGCAACGGGATGCTGTGTCTGTGGGCACGGCAAGGCTTGCAAGGCAGATGGATGCCATCTCAGCAACAGGGCATAACCCTAAATACTTCTGTCTTTCACTGCTTACTTCATACCAGGGCTTTTTTCCTGTTCTGAAGACTTCCCTCATCTTTTCCTGCATTAAACACACCCAATTCTTTTCCATCAGTCATTCTTTCAGGGCATTTTTCCTCTTTTCTCCAGGTCAACAGGGTGAATTTGATTTCTAACCCTCCTCCCAGACAGCCCCTACACCCTCCCTCAATAGCATATTGCCTTCATTTGTGCCATGCTTCCCCAGAAAACCCCTGCTTAATGTGTCTGCCATCACGAGCTATTGATAACTGCTGATGGGATATAGCTTCTTGGGTAGCCATCCACCTACAGTGGCAGAATTTCCCATTTCCCTAATTTGCTTATGAGAATTTCACGTAAGGCAGCACGAAGATAGCATCGCTCCCGCTTTCGCTGTGGTACCCAGCCCATCGCCCTAATGAAGAGAAAATGGGCTTGGTTTGACACAACGTGTTCCTGCTAAATCTGTGTTCTCAGCCCCAGCGCTGCCCTCTCAGTGTTTACCACTTGGTGGCCTTACTAATTTGTTCCAGCAGTTTTCTGGGTACGGAGGCAGGCTGACTCATCTAGAGTTTCCTGGATCCTCTTTTTTCCCCTTCCTTGAAGCAGATGGTGAATTGGACGTCTGTATCCTCCCAGGACATGGCTCCATGCCAGCTCTCTGCGCCCCTGTCCCCCTCCCACTTTGCCGCTGTTGACGACGAACGCTTGTCACCCCATCATGGTGAAACCCACCACCTCTAGGGACAAGCAATGGCTGTAGGATCCCTTTCAGGCTGGACTGTCTTCATAGTCAAGCCCTTAGAGTAGAGAGGTCCACCTGTCCCAGGGTGGATTTGAGGCAAAGGGGATCCTCTGGAAATGGGGATACGCCCAAGCTGGACTGTAGAGAGGGGACATTGCCCCATCATCCCTTGGACTTCTGGGATGGAGAGGGATGCTGAGCAATGGGGAGAGATTGAAGGGAGGAGGTGGCTGTGAAGATGCAGGCAGGTACCACCCCAAATGGGTTTGGGCTCCCTGTTCATCTAGCAGGCCTCGTGATGGTCCCTGCAGGTGTAAGGAGAGAGCTCGGCCCCTTCCGACAAGGCTCTGCCCCAGTGCCATGGGCGGTGGGTTTGGTCTTGAGGGCGGTGGAGCGGACAGGTCCAGGGCTCCTGCCTGGCTGCAGGTTGCAGGCTGCCTCGCTCACCCTCCGAGCCCCCGCATGCCAGGATCTGGCCTGCTGGCATCCTCCTCGAGCAGCACATCCCGCCAAAGGGAGGAAGAGAGAGAAGGAGAAACCTTAGAGCCGAATCAAAGCAAAACTAGAGAAAGCAAAATGAGGGTGGTGGGAGGAAACAAGGATGTTCTGCAAGCCTACAGCAGACTCAGCAACAGGCAGGGCAAGGCTCTCGGTGGGATGGGATGGAGGAGATGCTGTGGGCCTGGACCCCTCAGGACACATCAGGGCTGTGCAAGTCAGCCATGGTTAGGGGTCCAGGCAACCTGCCCAGCAGCCCACCCCTCCCATCAACCACCCATGGTGCCCACCAGCTTACCCCAGCCTGTCCCCTCGAGGACCAACAGCTGCTTTCGCAGTGAGACAAGGCCATGGCAATGCCCCCAGACCATAGGGCCCAACAGACCAATCCCCATTAACCCAGGGGCCAAATAACCCACACACCCTGCTGCTGCTGCACCTCCAGCCCAACCTCTCCAAAACCAAAACACAGCTCTGAGACCTCCCAGTGAGCAGGACCAGGTCCTCACTTGTAAGTGACCTTATTGCCACATGACCCGACCGCCCCTTTTTCCCCTGGCATCTGCAATGTCCTGCATTTTGCAGGAATGGTGCTTTGCTGCTCCATGGCGCAGCTTTCCTCAAAAATGCTGCTGCAAGCAGCAGGAGAAGATTTCTTCTCCTTCTTCATCTGCCTGCCCAGTTTTCTCGGGACCTGGTTTTTGGGCTCATGTTTGTTTAAGGGATGCTTGCTCACATGTTGTTCCCAATCACCTTTAATCAAGGCTGGGGTATATAAGGAGCCAGGCTGGCTCTCAAGCATCTGTATAGGGGGTTTTGCTTGCTTAGGGATAGCTCAGGCATGCTGAAGTCATACATCCAGCTTTCTGCAGATGCAAACAGGGATCAGCTCCTTGAGGTCACCCAGCGGAGGGTCTGGCCATTCCCCACCAGCAATACCCCAGTGTGGGACAGGGGATGAGCTCTGCTTTCTGGAGGTCCCAGATGGCATGTGGTCCCAGTGAGCTGACAAAGCATTTTGGCACTGATGCTGGTGGCAGCCACTCCTCAGGGGGAGCACCGGGTGTCTGCAGTTGGAAGCGGTTGCTCTAACTTCCAGACCAGAGTGTGCAGGAAACACAGCAGCTTCAGTGTCCGCAGCCACCCCCTCAGCTGCACCCGGGTCATGGCATGGGAGACCTGCGGCATGTGGATGGGGTGGCTGGGGATGGCCAAGCGGCTGGGGGGGTGTGTGTCTGCAGGGATGTGCATGTCCTCACAGGTAAGGGGTGTGTGTATGTATTTGGCTGTGTAAATCTGGGGGTGTGCACATAGATTTGCATGGGGAGCTGTGTCCACATTTGTGTGCTCATGAGCATTTGTGTGTGCTTGCACAAAAGGGTGCATGGCCAGGCTGGGGACGCTTGCTCTGGGGTGATACAGGAAAGAAAAATAGGAATCCCCCCCAGTTTGGCTGTTGTGCACTTGTGAGCACAAAGCACTGGGGAAGGGGCTGTCAGGAGCATCCTCTATCACTCACAGTCATGATGCAGGTAGGAATGAGGTGGGCAGACCCAAACCTACGCCCTGTCCCCTCTGGCCTTTCAGGAGTCATTCTGAGTGATGGCATATCTTGAGAGCAAAGAGAAGTCAGGTCCAGGTGCTATTTAATTTTATAGGGCCTTGTTCTTCTCCTGCTTGTGCTACTGTAAGACTCAATTTTCCCAAAATGGGATGCTGAGGACCAGACCGGGGCCCTGCTCTTATTCTGTCGGTGGCCAGTGACTCTGCGGCACAGGGGTTAGCTCCAGCAGCTGTGGTTGCTGCAGGGAGCAAGGTCAAAAACCAAAGCCAGGTGGTGGAGTCTGCCTAACTACTCTGCAGCAAACCTCCTCTCCGCAGCCTAAACCAAAGACCACTGAAACCCTGCCACCCACGCCCCTCCAGAGCCAGCAAAGCAGCTGCGGCAGAAAGGATGTACCCCCAAACCATCCGAGGCCCATCGCAGCCCAGCCTCTTCTTAGTGCAGGCAGGGAAAGCCAAAGGACTTGAGAGTGTCGGCTCAGCCCCCCCCAGAAAACCTGAGGCAAACCTTAGCATCATAGGTGGAAATGAGTTTGCTCGGGTCCCTGCTTAATTTGGAGTGGAGAAAAGGGGCATAAACCTGCCGGTTGGTGCAAATAGCAGGCAGCCAGCTGGAATGGGTGCAGTGGTGGGCAAAAGCAAGAGGGCTGTGGTATGGAGTGAGGGGCAGGGGAAGGAGCGATGTGGGATGGTGGAGCTGGGAAAGCCAGAACTGGGGACTTCTCAGGATGGGAGGTAAAACCGCTTCCTCCAGATCCTGCGCAGTGACTCCAGGAAGACTGAACTACTATCACCATGCTGGAGGGAAAGTCAAAACCGTGGGTGGCTGCTCTCCTGGCTTGCATGGATAGACAAGAGCAGCACATGAACACACTTGGCTCCCCATCCCTGAGCAGGATGCTGGGGCATGGGGGCTGACACCCATCTCAGGGCACTGCTTGGTTCAGGGATGCTCAGTTTGGGGCTTGAAACCTACATCCTGCCTGGAGCTGCTCTGGCCGGCACAGCCAGTGTCGTGCCCAGCGCAGGGGAGCATAGCTCGCGTCTCTGCCAGTACTGGGCACCCTGTCCTTCAAACAGGGGTCGGAGATGGTGCCTGGCAGCCTGGAGCACCCCCACCGCTCACCCCACGCATCCTCGGGCCCCAGCCTTGCTCCCTGCAAGGGGCAGGATTGCAGCCAGGCTGCTGAGGGGCCGGAGGGGCACGGGCACTGCCACGGGCTGGGTGCTCTCCCATCCCAAATAGCAGTGGGAGATGCTTTTGCTACACCTCCGACCCCACCAGATGGCTTGGGAGCCTCCGACCGGCTGCAGACCACCATCCACCAAGAGGGGAAGGGACCCAGCCCCGGCCGCTCCTGGAGGAGCCATGGCTGCAGCCGGGGGTTGCAGGAAGGGCTGAAGACCCAGCACCTCCACTGCCCGAGAGGCAGGACGGAAAATATGAAGCAGGGCCCACCCTCTCGCCAACATCGTGTCTGACAGGAAAGCCAAAAACAAAACTGCTGACTGAGCTCCTGCTCCCCGCCTGCTGCGGCTGCCTCCTGCCGCGGTCTCTGCTGGAGCTGCTCGGGTCGCATGGTGCCGTGCTGGGGCAAGGAGCAGGGCTGCTGCTTGCAAACAGTCTCACCAGGCTGAGCTGCATATTGACGTGAGTGAATGTTGTGGGACCAAATAGGGCAACCACATCCACCATCCTGCCCTGAGGAAGGGCGAAAGCCATCCCAGATGGATGTTCATCCCATCTGGTCCCCTCTGGAGGTTTCTCAGGGACTTTCCAGTCCCCGCAGGGGACAGAGTTCCGTGCCTGGCATGCCTCACCCCTTCCCCCAGTGCCCGGGGTGGCTCCTGCAAGGCTGCACTGGTTTTACTGGGGGTAAGGGAGAAAGAAACCTGCTGACAGTGCTGCTGAAGTGTGAGATGCAAGTGACTCTTCTCTTGCTGGGTTTCATGATCCCCTGGCAGGTCTCTGCTGCCTCCAAAGCCAATCCTTACCAGGGTCTCTCCTCTCTCGAGCAGTTGTCACTTCTTTCCATTCTGGTTTCTGGCAGGCAGCATGGCCCCGGCATCACTTTCAAAAAGAAAAATGGAAGTTTGGAGCCAGAAAGCTGCACCGAGCACTGTGCTGTGAGCTTCGCCCTGGCTGATGGCAGCCAGGCCTCCGGCATGGCAGGGGTGCTTGTTCCTGGCTGGGCAAGCACCCCAA
>NW_009235678.1:14330-20596 GCF_000690835.1 Fulmarus glacialis
CAACAGACGCCGACGCCTCCCAGCTCTCGCCGGCACGCTGCCAAGAGCCGTTATTTGCCTGCCCACGCGCTTGCCATCACGAGTCAACAAACTCCCCGGACGTGAAACCTTTTATTCACCCCCCAGGGCCAGATCCCTCTCCCAAGTGTGGAGGGAGGGACGCGCAGGTAGATTTCCCCTCTTGCAGAGGAGGAAAGTGCCCAGAGAGAGGAGGAAAACTAGCTGCCTGCTTCCCAGGGGGTTCTTTAAATAGCAGTACACAAGGCAGTCTCTGCCCCGGGCGAGGAGAAGCCCTCAGCCCCGGGCTCCCGCGAGCAGCATCTCCCAGGATCCACTCCAGTTCTGGTCTCCAGCGTTTCCTCCCACAGTTGTGCTTTGCTGGTTGGGTCAGACCCGGGCGAGGGAAGCAGCGTGGCCGCTCCAGAGAGCCCCAGGTGGAGGTAGAAAACCGAGGCATGATGTAAATTGCCTTTGGCACAGACCTGTTGGCATCGCTGCTCTGCCCCAGCCCATCCTCCCTGCCCTGAGCAAAGAGGCAGCATGTGGAGCCCAGCAGGGACCCTCCTCATTCTGTGGTACCCACCCCACAGCCACGATCCCACCGTGGGCAGACTGTCCAGTATCAACTCCAGCAGCGGTGCCTCTGTTGCTCCGGTCCTTGCACGCTGGATTTTTCCCAACTGCAAACTGCGGTGTTTCCCAACTGTCCCTGCCCGCACCCCGCAGCGAGGAGGGATCCTGGCCCTCAGCAGGGCTGCAACTGCAGCTGCCGAGTCCTCTCATCCTGGTGCTTCTTCCCCCGCTCCGGCGTGACGGGTTTTTCATCTGGGAAGATGATGGTGGCGTATTCAGTCTGGTCAACCGGCCGGGTCTCGGGGGGCACCTGGGTGCGCTGGTCCCACTGAAACTCCAGCACGCCGTAGTCCACAGTGGACACGGACACCATGGGGGTCTTCTCTTTCTTCTGCAATGAAACCCCTTCAGGGTGATTCATCATCTGGAGGTACCCACCATCCCCAGCACAAGCCCTCTTTTTACAGCAAGTGCCAAAACCAGCTCTGAAGCATCCCAGGAGGGCGAGAGCAATACAAAGCAGAAAGACACACAGACCTGGGATAGCATTTGCCCAGAGAAACCATGAGCCTTGGGGCCACTGCCGAGGCCCTGTGGGTCTCAGCTCTCTGCCCTTGCAGGCAGGGTGGGGGCCCCGACCCCAGCCATGGAAGGCAGGGTTCTGCTAGGAACCCTTTTCCCACCTCTCCTCTGGGCTCCGAGCTGGCACGGGGTGCACGAGGAGAGCCCGGGGCTGAGTTTGCTCAGCCCAGAGAGGGGAGAGCAAAGGGGGACCTGCTCGCTGCCTTCAGCTACCTAATGGGGTTGGAGAGAATATGGAGCCAGGCTCATCCTGGTGGTGCCCGACAAAAGGAAGAGAGGAAACAGGCGCTAGCTGCAGCAAAGGAAATTTTAGCTTAATATATTGGGAGGGGAACATTTCCTCCCATTTTCTATGGGAGGAATCCACTGTCAAAGATAACCCTGCTTTGAGCAAGGTTTGGACTAGAGAGGTCTCATCCTATCTCAGGCAGGTTTTTTTGATTTTGTGATGGGGTTGTGCTGCAGGTGCAGAAAAGCACTTGTAGCTGTGCAGAAAAGATCAAGCAGCATCAGAGAAGACAGGAGAAGCGAGAAGCCTGTGAAGAGCTGATAAAGGGAGGCACTGCACTCTCCACACCCCAGCGATGCCGCGATGCTCCCCTGCAGCACAGCAGGGCATCAGAGACGGAAAACTCACCGCTGGCGCGTTTTCACTTGGTGGTTTCTGCACATCTGCAAAGTAACACATTTGGTTAGAAGATGCTTGTGTGCCAAGACAGCATGAGCATCTAGGGCTGGGGCTGACCCAGCCCTCATGTCCTAGGAGAGCGCTGGACACCACAACCATTGCACCACGCTTCCTCCTTCTCCACTCAGGGTCTAACACCCAGAGCATTACAAAGACAAGTGAGATACCAGCCCACAGTCTAGGGTTTAATTGGGATTAGTGGGGTGCAATTCCCCAGGGGTCCCCTCTGGGAGAGCCTCCCCCACTGCCCGCGGCATGGCCGAGGTGGTGCCCGGTGCTGCAGTGAGGAGACAACGAGATGCCCCGAAAGTGCCCAGGCAAGGTGCATGGGAGGGACTCACATGCAGCATGAAGACACCGTGCTAACAAGTGGTTCAGAGCCACCGCACGTGGCCTGGGGACTCTACGAAGGGGGCGCGTGACCCAAAGTACCCTTCTCCCCTAGGCATGGAGATACCTGTCCCATGGGGACATGCCACAGCTGAGTTTAATACGTTGAACCTGCCCGTGTACCCCAGGGAGCTGCAGGCACCTGGCTGCCCCTGGGTTCAAGCTGGGTTTGTTGGATAAGCATCACCCCGTCAGGTCCTCTGGCAGACCCCAGCCCGTTAGTGCAGCACAGCCCCCATGGGGGATCATACCTCCTCTCCTGTACGTGACGGTGAGGTAGCCAAAGATCAGCAGCACAACTGCCCCAGCCAGCAGCAGGATGCCCAGGAGCACGGCCTTTACATGGTCTGGGGGATTGCTTTCCTCCATCTCGGGCTGATCGGTGGCGTTTGTCTTCTCAGGGGCTGCTGTAATAGCCATCCAAAAAAGGGGGAACAAAACAGCAGGTCAGGAGTGTAAAATGGTCTCTATAGTCCCTGGGGAAAGTCAATAGGGGAACACAAGGGCTGTCCCCAGAAAGGGCTCAGTCCCAGGCAGGCTGCCACTGCCCCACCATCCCTCCAGGGGCCCTGAATTTGGACTGACATGGGGGATGTTTTGGCTATGTCCAGTTCCTTCCCATTGCAGGTGGTGAGGATGATCCCACACCGCTGAGAGCTGGGGTGCAGGGGGCCAGGGCACTGCAGTCCCGTGGCATGACCCCACGCCCAGGAGAGCCCCATGGAGGACATGGCTTCCCCAAGCCTCCCAGCTGCTTCCACGTCCTGGGGCCAGCACAGCTTCAGAGCATGTTGGGAGGAGATGTTGTGAAAGACAGTAACTTTTGCAGTGGTTTTCCTTTTTATAAAAGACCATCTTCAGCCTCCCAAAGCCTCCATGCTGCCAAGCAAGTGCAGGGCATATCTTCCTGCAAGATCTCGGTCTCCCACACCGTGGGGCTACGAGACCCTCCCAGGACACGGTTTTGCAGGAACAATACCTACACCGACACCAGCTGTTTAAGGGATCTGAGCCCTGATTGTCACCCCAAACACAAGCCCTGTCCCCAAATAAAGTAGCTGTTCAGGGATGCAGGCAGCTCCCTACACTGGTCTCCTGCCTCCACCCATGGGTGAAAGCAGCTCCCTGTGCTGGTCTTCTGCCTCCATCCCTGGGTGAGGACTCGCTCCTCCCCACAGCATCGCTGGGGACGCAGCCCCAGCAGGATGAAGACCTCCTGCCTCAGGGCTAGATCCAGCAGCAGTGTGGATGGGAGAGGACAGCCTGTGTCCCTGGGCATCAACCAGGCATGCAAAGGAGAGGGGAAAGGGCAGAGCAGGGTACCGCCTGCCTTGTGCTCTGGGGCTGCAATGTGCCTGGGGGCCATAGCACCACGTGACAACACCAACGACCTGTAGCCATCATCTCAGCCCCCAGGCTGACCTGTGACCACCAGGTGGGACCGGTTGCTCTCTATCACTTTGTCGGGTTCAAAGAAGGCAATCAGCCCGCAGTAGTAGGAGCCCGAGTCATTCTGGTGAAGGTTCAGGATCTCGATCTTGAAGGCAGCAGTGTAGTTGGTGAGCAGGTACTTCTCTGTCTTCGTCGGGGGATTGTTCCGGCTGATCTCAGCAATTTTTTGGGCTTGGCTGTGGTTGGTCTTCTTGTACCAATTGAGGCTGTACTCTGAGCCTGAGTCGTTCTCCATGGAGATGTTGCAGAAGAAGGTGGCTGAACCACCTGCAGGGCGAGTTAACACTGCTGGGAAGAGGGTCACTGTTTGGGAGAGAGGAATCAAGGAACAGACATAGTTACAGCGGGTACAGGTCTCAGAAACAGCCGTACCCCTCCGTGCAGGAACCAGGGATGCAAAGAGGGTGAGAGCCCACCGTTGCCCCTGCTAGCGCCCCATCCCATGGAGAGGTGATGGGCTTCTGTGTCCCAAACCCAGAGGCTCCATGCGTTCCTCAGCTGTTTCACCCTCAGCTCCTGAAGGCCCCTACGGGGATTTACAAAAACCTGCTGGCGAGCGCTTGCGAGCCCAGCCCCGTTCCATCGCCCGCGCCCGGCTCACCTGTGGCCAGGCTCTGGGGTCTGCCAGTGACACAGGCAGCCTGATGCTTGGCCAGTCCGCACCATCACCCCAGATCCGCACCATCACCCATGTCTCTCCCCTCCTGAGTGAGTGCCTGCCGGCCAGAGGGGAATCCTCAGGGGCAGTAACTGTACCATGAAGTGGTTTCAGCAGAACAAATTGTGCTCTGGGCTACCTAAAATTAACCCAGAACACCTGTACCGGGGAAAACAGACTTTGCGGGTTGCATTATTTTTAAATCTATGCTGTATTTTAATGTCTGAGTTATCCTTCCTCCAGCTGCTGTTGCCTCTGAAAGCGAGCAGAGGGACCAACTCCTGGGCCGGGGCAGCACCCCGCGGTGCAGTCCATCGTGTGCCCGGCTGCCTGCCGGGGCACTCCAGCTCTGCCCACTGCTCCATGCTGGGAGCACAGAGCGGGCAGGGGCTGCCCAGGGCACGGTACTTGCCATCTCCAGACTGAGACCAACTTGACAGGGCAGAGCGACCTGGAGCTTACAATGCCATCCATTTCCAGCTGCCTGTCCCCTCCTCGCTGGTACATGGGCAGCCAGGCACCCATGCACAGAGGGCAGTCGGCCACGGCCGCAGCCCCGCCGGCCCTTAGCACCAGCCCTGCTGCTTCGCCACATTTCCCTGCCCATGATCCCCATGGATTCATCCCCCCCGGGCAGCAGGGATGCTGTGAACACGGGCCAGGCTCACCTCCCGGCTCAGCCAGCCCCATCCAGCAGGATGAGGCAGCTGCTGCATTAACTTTTGTTCGGAGCAATAAAAAGCAGGAAGAAGCATTTTTCACACAGGTTATCTGACCAAGCAATTCAAAATGCCAAGTTTGAAAAGTCCCTGCTGTTAAGAAATTTATCTTCCCTTTTCAGAAATTGCCACTGATAGCAGCCCCAGGGCTTGCAGGTGGAGTTAGAAAGTCCCTCCTGTCCCTCCAGCACTGGCCTGAGGCCACAGGACCATGACCTCACCATCACCAACCAGAAAAGGAACCAGGACGATTCCTTGAATAGGTACAGGATTAGATGGAAAACTGGGCTGAGAAACGAGGGATGAGACCAAACAGGAGGAGGGAGGGAAGTGCCCCGGCTCCTGCGGGCAGCGCTGGCTGCAGCAGTGTCTGCACGGAGAGATGTAATTTTTGCAGTGTTCTGGGTTTCTTGTGTTTAACAGGAAATTTTAACGGCAAGCTCAGGGCTTTGCTTCCTACCCAGTGCCACTGCCAGCAATGAATGAAGCCCTCGGAGGACTTCTGAAAGCAGAGGTTGGGTTTACATGTTTCCCTGCATCTTTGCAGCACCAGAGTAACATCTGCTCCGAGGGATGCCCAGCCCTGCGCCCACTCTCGGGGCAGAAAACCCCCGAAGCCACTAAAGAAAGAGCCAGGCTGGACACGGCTTCATCGAGGCTCTTGCTCACTCTGCCTGGACTTACCCGTTCCCCTCCACCTGCCCTTCTCCCCCAAATTTCACCCTGAGCAAAACCACACACAGGACCCTGGCTCCCTCAGGGTCAAGCCCAAACCAGGAGGCGCAGCCCGGGGGCGCAGCCCAAAGCCGTGAGAGCCAGAGCAGAAAACCCCAGACCCCACATGATGCTGGCAAACCCAGAGGCTCAACACCAAACCCCGACCATGGCCAGTGTGCCCACAACATGGCTCTGGTGCCCGCAACGCGGGCTGGGGACCTGTCCCCTTCTCCATCCTTTAACCCCGTTTCTACCCCAAGCACCCTTATTTCCCTTGCTTCAGTGGCACGTACCCAAAAGCTTTGGGGTTTTTGCCTTCTTGATGCCAGAGCTATTTTTAACTACAAAGCTCCCAGCCCTTAGACATTTTCCACCAGCTGCGAACGACACGGGCTGTGCCGGCGCGTGCGCCGCGCTCCGGTACCTACCTCGGCGGCAGCCAGCCAGCACGGAGCCGCAGCAGAGCAGGACCACGCAGAGTCTGGTC
>NW_009235678.1:20745-21147 GCF_000690835.1 Fulmarus glacialis
GCTCTCGGGCTGGCACGGCAGGGGCGGGGTTGAAAATGAAACGTGCCCATCTCTGCCCCAGAGGGAAACCCGGGCTGCCTCCCGCCCCCAGCTTCCTCCCCACGGCGGCAGGGATCAGCTGAGCCGGGCCTGGCCCCTTCCCCTCCCCGCGCACTCCCGGCGCGCTCCCACGCAGGCACCCAGCTGCCGAGCAGCCGGGACGGGCACCGCTAAACCCGCACCCTTTTTGGGGAAAGGTCCCAGGGATGGAGCAGGCAGGGACCACAGAGGACATGTCCTCGGCTCCAAGCCAGGCCCATGAGTAAAAGAGCTGTCTCGGGCTCCTGAGCACCCATGGGTGCTCCTGCTGGGTGCCGATGGCAGTGTGGCACTGGGCATGGGAGGGGTGGGGACGCGCCGGGG
>NW_009235678.1:21211-24981 GCF_000690835.1 Fulmarus glacialis
TGAAGGAGAAGAAAAAGGAGGAGGTGGAGAAAGAGGAGGAGAAGGGGAAGGAGAATGGAGAAGGACAAGGAGGAGGAGGAGAAAGAAGGGCAAGGAGAAGAAAAAGGAGGAGATGGAGAAAGAGAAGGAGAAGGAGGAGAAGGAGAAGTTTTGCCTCCTTAGGTGTGTTTCTCCACAGACATATTTGCAAAGAGCAGGGGCAGGTGCCCGGGGCTAGGGTGCTGTTATTGGGGTAACCTTTGCAGCAAACTTCTTTAATTTCTCCGTCAGCGATGTTCCCCGCTCGCCTCACTGACTAATACTCACATAGGAAATAACCAAAGGTGAAAGCACGCTGTGGCTGGCTCCTCCGCTTCTCTCAAACGCAGCCTCAGTGCGCCGCAATTTTGGAAAGCGTCAGGGGAAAATTAATAATCAGGGTGAAGGATGCGATTCTCATGATGATTTCATTATTTTCCGGGCTTTCAGAAACGAGCTGCAGGGCTGGGGCTTGCTCACCTCTCGCTTTCAGACACAGCCCCGGCAGGCGAGTGGGCTGGGGGAGCCACCTCTAATTTGGAATGGCCAAGGAGGGGGTTCTGAGCCAGGGCAGGCAGGGCTTATCCTGGGTTGGCAGCTCAATCCAGCCTGTCCTGGGTCCTCTTTTACAGTCTCCTCCTGGCATTGCAGTATCACTCCTTTCTCGTGAGCTTCTGGCCCTGCCTGGGCTGCAGAGCAAGCCTGGGGGGCTGTCCCCTCCTTGTCACTCTCCCCTCCTTGTCACTCTCCCCTCCTTGTCACTTTTAAATGCTGCCTGCCTGGAGGCCACTGCCTGGCAGGGTGGCAAGGGGAGTGCTCTCCACCATGTGCAACGGTGCTGGTGGGCTCCGAGGTGGACATTGCCTCTTCCTTCACAGTTTCTTGCATTCTCATTAAAAAAAAAAAACCTAACTAAACGAAACTAAACTGAATTCCAGAAAATACGGAAGCTCACAGCAAGGAGGCTTTTCCATCTCAAGGCTTTGTGCCCCCAGATGGTAACACCAGGCATCCGGGCTGGGTGTGGGAAGGCTTGTTTGGCACTTGCAACATGTTTTGGTTTCTAAAGGCGGAAGATGTGATGGGTATCACCGCTGAGATCGCGACTTACTGAGCCAGGGATCGGCAGGAAAAACTGGCTCATCTTCCCCGCCCCACGCAGCAGCAGAGGGCTCTGATTAGAATCGTAGCACAAATTGCTCAAACTTTCCAATGCACGCTCAAAATGGGGCGTAAGTTGCTACCCGGGGTGGGGAGGCTGCTGCGTCCACTAGAAACCAGTTGTGGCTAGATGCAGACTGTACGGCAATGTTTTCAGATGCTCAGGTTCCTTCGGAAACCGGTGTTCCAGTGCTCCCCCCTTGCTCCCCAGCAGGTTGGGGACCAGCACCAATACCAGAGCCTTTCCAGGCTGCTTGGGATGCAGGATGAGGCCGTGTGCGGCCAGGAAGCGCCACGGAGCTCGCAGAGCCGCAGAGCACGCAGCAGAAACCGGAGAGGCCAAGTCAGGAGCTCTTCGGCAGCACGCTGATGGAAAGCTTGCTCCACCGCAAGAGAGAGAACAGGGGTTTTTTTTCCCTTTTTGCTGAAAAAAAATTAAAAAGGATAAAAAGAATAAAAGAAAAGATCAATCTTGCTACTAGGAAGACGCTGCGGGGGAAAGCGAGGCGAGCAGCGGTGCTGTGCCCCAGCCCAGCACATGCCCCGGGTGCCGGCCCCGCAGCAGCCCCCAGGCTTCGGGCAGGCTTTGCACCCTGCCTGCACCCTGCCTGCACGCTGCCAGACCAACACAGCTCCCGCTGGCTCTTGCACCAGCTTCTCCAGCACCAAGGAAAACAGCCTGGCTCCAGCTGTGCTGCGGCTCCCCACTCACGCTGGTAAATCCCCTCCAGCCCAATGGGGTGGATGGTACATCTTGGGGTTAGCTGAGGGGGCCTGAAAAATGTCCTTTGATGCTTAAAAAAATAAATTATTTTTCTCTGAGCTGGAATACGGTAAATTCCATGGGGCGGTCCTTTTCATTTGGCTACCGAAAGAGCAAAAGAAGGTCTAAAAAGGAAGGAGAAAGAGGAGTAAGTGAGAAAACAGTTTGTTCTTCAAAACTGAGACACAGGAACTTCAGCAAGCATGTTCCACACCACTTCATTGAAGCACAAATGTCCTTTTTTTCCCCAACAAGAAGCTGGCCCAATGTATCAGTGAGTGGCCCACCGATGCAGCTGGGACCCAGACGAGGCCCTGGTCTCCTGCAGCCATCACTGTCGGGGCACACAGCTATCACCCTGAGCAGTCACCTTAAAGGATCAAGGGTCAGTCCCAAAACGGCTTAAAAGCATCTGGGGTATTTAAGGAGCGCTGAAAATTTGGAAGATGTACAAGAAAGCAATGACCAAACACCTCGGATGTAGGCAGCTGAAGCCCAGAGCTGAATGTCCTCAAAGCCCAAGGAAAGCAAATCTTCCCAAATGAGATGGGGAACACAAATTACCACAAAAAGATGTTGAGGAAGAGAAACCCACAGGTTCCCAAAGATCCCTCCCCCATTGGTTTAACTGAATTCACATCTGCGGGTCTGACCCAGGCAGGAGGCGACGTGGCTGTGGCAAAAAGAGGAAACGGTTAATAGTGTTTGCAAATAAACACAGAGAGCGTCGAGGTCTTTCAGATACTTCTCAGAAATTAGGAAGGCCCCTGCAAACAATTTGCGTGAGCCACAACACTTGACCCTGCTGGGAAAGGCAGCAGCCCCCGGGGGGGTGAGTAAGTAGCGAGTAAGCAGAGGGATGGAGCGGAGGCACGAAACCGTTCCTTTAGCGAGCGGAAATCTGCAGGGCCTGGGCAGGGCAATGGTAACTGCAATGCGAAGGTGCCACACGGGTATGGCATGGGGCCACCGCCACCTTCAGCGTGGCCACGGGGTGCTGTTCCTGCTGGTGGGCAGAGCTGATGCCCAGCCCTGGCGGTACTAAGGGCTCTGATGGATCATCTCTAGCGAGTGGTACTGCTAAAGCCCGTGGAAATCAGGAGCTGCTGCTGCTGCTCAGGGTCTCAGCAGCCTGCCCACGCTCAGAGCGGGACCTGGCGCCAGTTGGGATGCATCCGTGCATCTCAAGCAAAACCCTGGCAGAGGCACCTCCTGCCTCCTGGTGCAACCTCACATCCTCCTGGCACCCGAGGGGCATCTCCAGGCAGCACCCTGCCCGCAGAGCCCCAATCCCAGGCGCTCCCCAGCCCTGCCACGCACAATGGCCCCCTCCTGCCCCTCGTCCCCAGCAGCAGCACGCTCCGCACCAGCACCGGCTGCACCTTCGCCCTGTTTCCATTTGAAGCGCCCAGGGACCTTTCTCAGCGGTGTCACCCGCTGCACGTAAGAAGCACGATCGTGGAGATTGCTGCATCAAGATAAACAGCGGAGGAAGCAGGATGTCAGCTTCTCAGGAGGGGGCTGTGCCATTCGCAAGCCGTCATTCGCCAGCCTTCCTTGGGACAGACAGCAGCTGCGGACAGGGGAAAGAGCACAAGGGTGTGACGGAGAGAGGATATTGGGGAGCAACAATTTTAGGCCTTTCTGGAAGATTTAAGAAGTTCCTGGAGGAAAGGAGCAAGGCTGGAATCTCCGTGCCGATGGTTGGGATGCGTGGCCCGGAGGCAGGAAGGGAGCACAGGGTTTGGCAGCCACACGGGGGCAGGAATTGGGGGGGATAGGCTTTGTAATGGCAACGATTTCAGGCTGCGCTCTCCTCCGGCTGCAC
>NW_009235679.1:0-208 GCF_000690835.1 Fulmarus glacialis
GTGTCCCCTGTAAGGTGAAACCTGCTTTCTGGCATCCTGGCCCCCGGTGCAGGGACAGCAGGCTCGTCTTGTGGTGCTGGACCCGTCTGACTGATCCATCCACGGCTCCGTCTTCAGCTCCCGGGTTCCTCTGGTGCCCGTTTGGAAAGTTCTCTGCTAACGGGCGCGTCTGTGCTTTTGTAAAATTTCAAGCTGGCTTGTGGCGGGG
>NW_009235679.1:837-10273 GCF_000690835.1 Fulmarus glacialis
AAATGGTCCCTCTGCCTGTTTTGTCCGTGTTTGCCTTTCCCTTCCTGCAAGCACTGGGAGGGTTTGCCCTGCAACCCCGGGTGCAGCTGGGGAGCACAGCCCTGTCCCCCTGGGCACGCTCGACCTCGGAGCTGGCCGTGAGCACCCCTTATCAAGCAGCCTGCTGCATGTCGGGGGGTCTGGGAGGGGCTCTCCCTGGGCTGCTGAGGGCCAGGGGCTTCCCCATGGTGCAAGGAGGCTGGGGTGGGGGAGGGCAGTGTAAAACTCCGGGGGGTCAGCATCTCCGCCAAGCCGGAGAAGAGTTGTAGTGCCCTCTGCACCAAAGGCTGATAAATCTTGGAGGAAAAAACCAAAGAAAAACCAACAAAAAAAGGCATGTGCCAGTTCAGCTTAACCCACAAAGGAAAACCACGTCATTTTAAAAAGAAAAGCTTTTAAAAATAGATTTTTTTTAGCAGAGCATGCCACTCAGGAGAGTCAATGAGCTCTGTTTCAAGAGTTGGGAAACAAAACGCTCCAGGATCTGTGAAATGAAACCTCTCATTTTCAAACTCTTCAAGTGTCAGGTGTGGCTCCTCAAGCTCTCTGTTTTTCCAGCCGGCTGTGCCGGATCCAGCCTGGCTGTGTGCTGGTTGCTGGCTGCTCCCGGCTGCTGCCGCTTGCTGAAAACGAGGAATTCACCATCTTGGTGAAGGGGAGAAGCTGTGACTCAGGTCTGTGTTACATCTTGCCCTGGTTTTACCGCTCACCGCCGGGGCTGAAGGGGAGGCGGTGAGCGCCGTGGAGCATCCCTAATTTTATTTATTTATTTTTTTTTTTAATTGGCTAAGGAGCCCTCTCATTTGCTTCGGCTCTGATTAATGAGGCATGTCTCACTTTGACAATGTGACACAAGCAATAAATTTCTCAGGAGCTGCTAGGCTGCAGGGATGCCCTCGTGCTCCTGCCTGGGCTCACCCTCCTCCACGTCACCCTGTGCCGCTGGCCACCCCAGCCCAGCCCTTGAGCATCCTCCCAAAGAAGAAGAGGAGGGTTGGGATGAAAAAGTCTGTGTGTGAAAGATCCTATGGAAGACATTTTTCCCATCAAAAATGATTTTTATTGGAAGATTTTGCAGGAACAGGTCTCCTTTGGTGAGAAAGGGTAGGTCTCCAATAGGAAAATCTAGATGGATCCATGATTTTCAAGGCATTCCCCATTGGAAGGCAATTCTGGCTTTATCAGAAGTGCCCTGGTTGCTCCAGGGGGGTGCAGAGACTAAATTCTCCTTCCCTCCCCATCCTGCGGCCGTTGGGCCAGAGGCCAGAGCAGCCGCGCCGGGATCCTGGCTCTGGAGGGTGGCATCCTTGTGTGTAGTAAGAGCGTATGGTATAGGTATCGTATGGTATAGGTATCGTATGGTATAGGTATCGTATGGTATAGGTATCGTATGGTGCTCATATAGGTGAGGAGAAGGCTTGTGGGTGAGCTGGGGACTGCCGCCCTGGGGCAGAGATGCTCAGCCACTTCTGACCGCGAAGGAAGAGGTCAGATGCTGCTCTGCCTGAAGGTGCGGACACCTTTGTGCTGTTTGTCACCTCTTGCTGGGTGACACGAACCTTCGCTCTCCCGGCATCATTAAGGGACTGCTCAAGGTTCTAATCATTGATGGGAAGCACCAACTATTAACACCGCTCCTCTTTGTATTCTTGATGGATTCTCTTTAAGCGTTTCTCTTAGTGGCTCTCCACTGTTAGCTTTTGTTTTCTCCTCAATAGCTTGTCTAATAAACGCCATTATCTTGGGCACAAATCTACTTCATGTCTCAATTCCACTTGGCAAGAGTTGGTAATAACAGCGGAACAGCATCCTTTGAAAAGGGGCTCTGTCACCAGCAGCCGCGGGTGCCACTTCTCCGCTTCCCACACCTGTCCCCAGAACAGATAAAGACGAGGGGAAGATGCGTGGCCAGAAAGCAAAAGGGCCATCTGCCTGATAAACTGGATGTCTAAGCAGTGCTGGCAGCAGTCAGTGCAGCAGCTCCGGGGATCAGGGCAGCTTGGCCCCTGCCACCTTGGTAATTAGAGAAGATGTGCTTATGGCCTGGGATCCTTCCTAATTCCAGCAGATTAGAGGCGAAAAATGGTGGTGAAGGGTGATGGCTTGTCAGGGAAGGAGATCAGAAGTATTTCTTATAGCTTGAAGGAGCTTCTCATCTATGGCCAAATAAAGCTGTTGCCTCCCAGTCTAAATCTGGGCCTGGAAAGGCTTTAACTGGTAGGTGCTGGGGTGCTTACTGGGTTTTGGGTCAGCCTGCAGGTCCATAAATGGAAGTATTAAGGTGGCTCCGTGTTTCATCTGAGGGCAGCGTGCTCCTGAGGGTGTTTAAGCCCACCGAGACCTGACCCTGATGCTGGCGCTGCAGCAGCTCTTGCTTGTTCCTGTCCCTCCTGCACGAGCGGAGGGCAAATGGTGTTTTAATTAAGGCAAACCCTATTTCTGCTGGGCCAGGCAGAGCTCGGCTGCTGTTTTGTCAGAGCTTCCCAAGGAGGATTTCCCATGCTCAGGGGGAAGGGGACCGTCAGTGGGAGTGCGCTGCCCAGGCTCCTCTTCTGAGCTCTCAGTTGTCCCATTGCTGGGATGTCTGGCAGCCTCCAAGATCTGTCCCCTCCCTGACTTATAAATATTTCATCCTTTCAGTACCTACTGCATCAAATAATTTTTTTAAAAGGCATTTTCTTTTTGTATTTTTTCCCTTACTCGGTTCTTGCATTTTAAAACGCACCCGCCATGTGTGCAGCACTCAGACATGCTTTCGGCTTCCCCCCAAACGTAATTGCTTTAAAACTGCAGATAGTTGGCGAAAGCAATTTCCTCTACATTACGGAAGACTCCAGCTCCTCTCATCCTTCACGCAAGTTGCTCTCCTGCAGTCCTGCCTTCTCTCTGCTGCTGTGCGATGCTCAGCGCCTGGGCTTGCGGTACTTCTGCTTTCCGGGATGATGCTCCCGCTTTTCCAGGGCTGTGGGAAAAGGCTCGAGTGGGCGCGTGGTGAGGGACTTCTCTGTGGGGGATAACTAGCTTCTATTGCAGCTTCTGCTGAGCAAGGGTGATGCTCGCTGGCACCAAAGCCCTTCCCTTGACCGTGCTGCTAGCAGGGTGCCTGCTGGTGCCATGTCTCCCTCGCTGGCAGGGTAGCTGTGCCAGGCATGTGCTCGTCTCCATTTTGCAGCTTCACCGCCCACACATTTAACATGCTCTTTCTGTTTGCAGGACGTGTTGGGCTTTCAAAAGCATTAATGATGGAAAATAAATTGGAATCTGAGAGAAATAATCTTTAGGCATTCTCTGTAGGCCTTGTCTTGCCTTGCCTTCCTCAGCCATGTTGAAGGCTGCGGCTGGAGGGGAACATAAATGAGGAGGAGCCCCGGGTCCCTCTGATCTGTCGTGATGCCTCTTGCTCAGTGGATCTTGCCGCAGGGAGCCTGCCCACTCGCTGGTGCTGATAAACCCGAGGAGGTCTGGAGAGGGTGGAAGTGATAAGGTGTTGCTGGACCTTCTCAGAGGGCTTGCAGTCCTGAGTCAAAGAAGGTCAGAGAGCTTGGGGCATGAAGGCTTCTGAGGGTCTGTGCCCTGCTTGGGTGGCTTTAGTTGCATCCTGGCATGGGGCAGCGTTTCTCTGTGCCATGCTCTTTGGTTCTGCACCAACTGTCCTGGGGAACCAGGACCTTGTGTCAGGGACCCACCTTGCACATGGAGTTAGGTCGCAGGTAAATGCGCCTAAACGTGCTCCATGCATGCTCCAGCTGCAGCATTCCCTGCCCTGTGCTGAGACAGGTGTCAGTCTCGTGCTTGGAGGGGAAGATGGGATCCTTCCCAGGACCACTGCCCTCACAAGCATCAGGGCAGTGGTAGGTGATGGGTGCAGGATGTTTCCTGCCTGAAGCTCAGTTTCAGCCTAAAAAGGATGAAATTTGCTGTATGCCTAAAAGCCAAGGGTTTTGGCAGGAGCAGATTTGGATGCATGGAGGAGTGTCTGCCCCTCTGTCGCAAACGGTCCCTGCCTGAAACGTGACTTCCCACGGCTGGGTAACTGATGGCACGGCGGGTTGTTCAGATGGGAACATGGGAAAGAAAATCCTACCAAGGTCTCAGTGCTGACATTTTCACGGCAGCCTTTGGAGGTTCCCTCTCCTCCTTTCCGCATGCTTCCCGTGCTGGAGGGAGGGTGCTGGTCACCCTTGGGATGTCCCTGCCAAGGCCAGCAGCATCTCTGGAGGCACCCAAAGGTCTCGGCTGAGCACCCTCACGGCAGGAAAGGGTGAAGTGGCTTTGTCGGCATCAAAACATTTGGTTCCTGGAGGAGAGCCAATGTGCCAGAAAACCTGCTCATTGCTCCTGCCCCTGCTCCTGCAAAACAAATGCAGAGCTAGCATGGACTATGAGTCCACGGAGAGCCGTACCTCACACCGGCCTCCAGCAAGAGGCTGTTCAGGAACCGTTTCCTATCTTAGCCTGGCCCTTGGGCTACTCTTGGACACAAACCAGCCTTGTAATGAAAGCTTTTTCCTCGTCTGTTTGTTTTCTTAGCATCAGTTTAATGTCTGGAAAATCCTGTTGCGGCAGAGCCCAGAGCACTTCAAAGATGCTCTGGGAGAGGACAGATGCTCTGTAGGGACCCTGCATATGCCAGGCGGGGAGAGAAACCCAGCCAGCCTCCGCAGACTGCTGCCCGATCTGGGGGTCAACCCTCGTGCTTGCAGCGGGAAGGGCTGAGGTCTGGTGGCTCTGAGGTCTGGAGGCTGTATTGCTGAACAGGATTTTGCTTGAAGGACAGAAGTTGTAGGATTTTGGTCATTCTAGCTCTCGGTTGTTCATGTGTGCATGCATCTGCGCGCACACCTAGGGTGGATTGTCTCCTTCTCTCTCCTTTTGAATGGGGAGAAACCCAGATGTCTCCCACTCAAAACCTACTGAACTGAGATTTTCTGCCCATTTCCAAGGGATTGGGCTTGGTGTGGCGAGGCGAACGCCAAGGTTTGCTCCCACAGCATGGGTGCCCATCACTGGGAGAGCCTGGCGTGGTACGTATCATGTTCTCCCAGCCTAGGACCTTTGGAGATGTCTAGATGAGGAGCTGGGGGTTTGGGCAGGGAGGATTCACGGGTCTGAAACCTGCTGCAATCCTCACGTTAGCGTGTTGAGTGGTGCTTGTACATCCCTCTCTTCAGGGGCTGGATGGTGCTGGTGGCTTTCAGCTCCTACCAAAGCCGGAGTTGGGGCCATCTGGCTGCTCCAAGGTGCTCCGTACCTCCCCCAAGTGGGACTTCTTGCAGCGGTATCCTCCCAGTCACATAGTTATGTGCTGTCTTAATGGTGTCAAGCTCTGAATGAGCTCGGGCAATTTGCTTTATAAAGCAATGCACTAAATATGTCAACACTCGGTGCATGTTTTTAATATAATATTTCAGATTGTTTTGAAAGAAGCCAAGATCCTTCTTTCCCTCTTCATTAGCAACATTTTATGTGAAAGAGATGAACAATAGAGAGAGTTTGCCAGAGAGAAAGCTTTCCCAAGTATTTGTTGCTGCTGAGAAATCAGCTGCTTTTTACAAAAAAAACCTCAATGCATAACTATCAGAGCAATTAAGCAGCGTGTAAGCTGCCAAGGAAGGTTGTAGGATTGGCTTTGCTGAAGGTGTTGAAGGCCAGGCTTGACCGTAGCCATCGGGCATGCTTTAGACACAGTGAATCCCCGTTCCCAAAGGGGGAATGGACTAAAGGACTCACCAGGAGCTCCCGGCCACCTGGGATTTTCAGAAATATGGTCTGAGCTGCTCTGGCATGAGCACTTCCAGGCTAGGAGATGATCAGGTTTGTGAATCTTGCACAGTTTCAGCCCAGAAAAGATGGCTTTGGCTTTAACTTGCTTCTCGGTAGGACCAGAGGGGGGTTCTGTCCTGGTCTCCAGCTGGGAGACTTGGTCTCCTGCCATGGAGAGGGTAAGACCTTCTGCCTGGCTGATTGCAATGCTCTGTTCTGGCTGGTGCTACTCAAAAAAAAAAAAAAAAACAAAACAAAAAACCAAACCAAAAATCCCACTGCAATACTTTCATCAGGGAAACTGGATTCCTGTCTGTTCTCCAAAGAGAACATCTCTTTCATCTCAAGTTGGAGGAAACTTTCAGGGAACTCCAAACCTTCCTCTTCAACGAGGACGAACCTGGAGAGACGGTGGGGGGGAGCCATTCCCCCAAGCCCCTGCCAGCCCTGGCTGTGCTTCCATCAGACCTCCCCAGCCGTGGCCCCGCGGAGGCGGTCTGAGATGATTTCCTCACGAAACAGGGAGCAGCCAAGAGCCTGGAGCCTTCCCATCATGGAAAAGCCTGTCTGAAAGCCAGGGAGCCCCAGCCTCATTGGCTGGGGTTGGTAGCACTGGGGCAGTGGACCCAGGAGAGGGATTTGAGTGAAGAGGGTGGTTTCGCTGCCAGGATCGGTCTAGGAGAAATGCTCCGGGCAGGAGAGCGTGCGGATGTTGGCATGACAGCTGGCTGTGCCGGGATGCTCTGACCCGGAGCTGGGCTGTGCTTGTGCCGGTGTGGTGGGAGGGAACAGCCGACGTGGCTCCGAGGTGGGACCTGGCACGCTGCGTGTGTGCTCGCTGCAAGATGCTGCTGGGGATGAGGGGAGGCCCGGTGAGAAGCTCCCTGGGGATGCTGCTGCCCCGCTGCAGCACCATTCCCTCCTGCACCCAGGACAGGCAGGATTTGGTTTTTCTTCACCTCCCGGTAATCCTGTTGCTCAAATATTCTTCCTGTAGATCTGTTTGGTTTTTTTTTTTTTACCACTCCTAAATGGAGTGTTTAAGCTTTTTCTTTTCTTTTCTGTGAAAGAGGCAGTAAATCCTTTATCCTGCCTGGCTATTTCTGTGCGTGTATTTTCTCATTGTGCTCCAGCTTGTCAGCTGTGTCAAAGCCCGGAAACCTTGGCCTCTGTTGGACTCCAGACTTGGATTTCTCTGTATTTAACAACACAGGCTCCCTTGGACTAACAGTTCTTTTCTCTCCCCTTGGTGTCTTTTTTTTTTTTTTTTTTTTTTTTTTTTTTAAAAACTATTGTTCAAGAAATGTTTTGCTGCCTGCTACTTCATCAAGCATGAGAGGAGGATCATCTCCTCCTTACTCTTTAGCCCTGCCTACAGTAGGGTGTCCTCCTGCCCGCCCGTGCCTCTGGGGTACCAGGGCTGCCCTGGGGAAGGGGAACCCCCCTGCTGCCCCCCCCACTCCCCTGGGCGAGGGAGCTTTCCAGAGATTAGCTTGGGATCAGGGGTGCCTAATGCTCGGGCAGTGAATCCAGCAAGCACAAAGGCGGGATTTCGGCACGCGGGGGGATTAGCCAGGGAGAGGTGGATGGCTGCCTGTGCGCTGGGGCCTTGCGCCAGCTCCGGCTGTGGTGCCTGCTCCTGGGAGCAAGCGTGGGGTGTCTCCCTGGGGGGGATCTGATGGAGCGACAGACAGACAGCCATCCCCATGCCTGGGGAGAGGAAGACCGGGCTGTGGTGCTGGTGGCCACAGGTAGGACTTGGGATGGTGGCACATGTGCTCCAGCCTGCTCCGTGCCCCTGCGGTGGTGGCAGTCAGTGCCCCCCATTCCCCCGGGCCAGCTCCGCCAGCTTTGCTTTGCAGCCGCGCTGTGAACGCCATGGCAGCTTACTACGCCGGGCAGCGCGGGTGTTTGTGTGAGAACAAAAGAATAAACAATGGAAACTGTGATTAATTAGCGCAGCTAATTAGCAGCGTGCTTGGCGTGGGCTGGAGCTTGGTAAGGTGCCAAGATCAGAGGAGAAGCCGGGGGAGAGACTCTGGTGGGAACCTCTTTGAGGAGTGAGCGGGGGGAGCGGGGAAGGGGAGAGGATGCTTTCCCACCACCCCTTTGCAACATGCCCACGCAGGGAGCTGGAATTGGGGAAATGGCTGCCCATAAACCTCGGAGGTGCTGCTGACTCGCAGCTATTGCCATCCCCAGCAGCGTTCTTCCATTCCCCAGGGCTGCCTTTGCTGAGAGACCACTTCCCTTGGCCACAATCAGCACCAGGAGCTGGGCGTTAGACCCCCCTGCGCTCCAGTGCTGCAGGTGTTAATTACCGAGCCCTCGTTGTCTTCCCCATGGAATAGGATCCTCCTCGCTCGCCTTCCCCTATGCGGTACAGCCATCTTATTCTTTGCTCTCCATTTGCAAATGAGCACAAGGACCACGATCAGCAAACAAATTTGCAGCAAGTGCATGGTGGACTTGGAGATTTGGAAGAATCCTTGGCAAATATTTGCCAGCTTCTGCCACGAGCCTCATGAATACTTTTCATGACCAAGAGATGCTGAGCGTAACTGGCAACTTGGGATAGGATGCCACACTTCAGGTTGGGGATACCTTAGGCTACCTTTACCTACCTTAGGTAAAAAATACCTAAGCTAACAGCCCTTGCTTCCATCACTCCTGCTCCCTGCCCTCTCACTGTGCAGCGTGGGGATAGCTTAAGATGTGATACACTTGACTGTATCTATTGCAGGATCACGTCACTTCCATTAAAAGGTGGCTGCGGCTAAATACCATTTGCTCAGCAAGTTCTAAAGCAGTGCCCTTTGGAGTAATTGGGAGATGCGGCCCCTTTTCTGAGGACGGGACAGTCTATTTTTCAAGGCGCCATCGCTTTATTATTAATTTGTTAAACACTGACTGCTCAAAACTGTTTGAGATGCAAAAAAGGATGTGAGCTCTGCCTTGGGGACCTCACTGCTAAATAAATGTATTAAATCAAACCCATGCTGGAGAGGATAGTGCTGCGCACAAAGGTGAAGCTGGTTAGAGGAGGGGTGAAGGTGCCACCTCCTCCATCAGGAAAGGGTCTCGCTTCTCTTTCAGCATTGAAGTCGGGAGGAGCGCTCGCAGATCAGCAGGTCAAGGACCTGCTTTCTCTTAGTATTTCTGAGGTGACAGTGGGACCCCTTGACTTGGGAGCAGAGAGGAGAGCTCCCCCAGCCTCATGAGACCCCCAGCTGGGCCCATTGAGCTGGGGGGCCCTTCCTTTGCATGTTCTTGGCTGTGTGCATCAACGTGGGCAGGGGGGCTGCTTGCCCAGGCAAGCTTGTGCTTTCTCTCCCTCCCCACCAGTGATGCTGGAAGTACAGTACAACTCCCTGGGAATGGCTCCCAGATATCACCCTAAGCCTGGCAGGAGCCCCTCAAGTGTCCAGAGCTGCGTGAGACCAGTGAGGTTCCCACCTGATTCTTCTTGTTTCCTTGATGATGAGGAGGGGGGAAAGAGAAGCAATATAGAAAAAAGTCAATATTTAAAGTTCTTCACCTTCCTAACTTTCAAGTCAGACTTGCTGTGGGGGTTGGGTTTACTCGGTGGACACTCAAGGCGGTGCGTTCCCAGCCTGACATCTCCTGCGCCTTC
>NW_009235680.1:0-9047 GCF_000690835.1 Fulmarus glacialis
ATTGGCTGCTGAAAGGTTGATTCTCCTTCCAAACTTTCTGAACAATTGTTTTAAACTTCTCTCTGTGAGCCAAGGTGGCAGAGGTAATTAATTTTAGAGCCTCACAACGTAAGTGGTAAAGCTAGCAAAGAAAAATAACGTGTAATGCAAGTACATTTACCTTTTCAGTGTAGGTAGACTTAAACCATGGATCTTTGCTTTTGTAGTCGTGTATAATCAAGGATCCCTCTCAGTACTGCAATAAAGAAATAGGAGCAGGCTACAGTTAAAACAGAACGCTGTCATTTTTGGAAGAAAACCACTTCTCCTTTCAGGGATCTGCACTGCAGTTAGTCCAGGCAAGGTCTGCTCCTGCCAGACTGGTAAAGAAGAATTTCATGGCAATATTTAAACATCATTTAGAATCTTACTGCACAGTAAACTGAAAAACATACCACATTCGGGTTTGCTTATTTATTTTGTTTATTTTCTTAGCAACAATGAATAAGCTTTTGCTTCAGTAGAGTTGTGATATAGTTAGGGAATAGCAAATAGGCACGGTAATGAAATAGAGGAGTGACAACAACTGAGCAGGTTTGAGTGTGCTGGCCCTGCTCTAAGCATCAGTTGCATAGAAACAGGGTTTGTTGTTTTGGTTTGGATTGTCAATAATTTGAAAGAATAAATATATTTTAAAGGCTAACTTGGTGACATCACCAAGTTCAGCAACTACGTGTACCCTGTCTATTCTTCTGCCACAAAACAGCTAGTTGTTTCTGCCTTTGTCATGCTGGTTGGTTGTTACAGGCAGAACATTTGCTTGGCTTTTAGAAATTTTATATTAAAAACAGGAACCGCAAAATTACTTACTCAGACTTCTGCTTCTTATTGCATTGAGAAACTTGGGAGCTTTAGCAAAACTGGAACAAAGTAGGCTGAAGGAGTAAATAAGATGCAAGGAGATTCTACAAGAAATCTATGTTAAGGGGAAAGAATATGAATATTTTTTTTTTTTCTGTCAGAGGCTATATTGATTTGATATGCTTGTGGTGCTGTGAACATGTAAAGTGTATTTTAGTGTTCCGTAAGAAGTTCTTATTGCTTCTTTCCTTGCTTGCCAAAGAATTCGCATTTGATGCAGGGAATGTTTCGGTAGTGTTTAAAGTGTAAGGTATTCTAAAAAGGTGAGTGTATTTTTAAGACTTGAGATGCTGCTCTTTATCTGAATAAAATTCATGGTGTGTCACACTGACAAAAAAGCTTGACCAAGGCCCACAGGTTTGTAAAACTCATGCCTGCCTTCGAAGAGCTTTGTTGTTTAAAAAAAATCCAAAAAACCAAAAAACAAACCCACACACTTCCTTGCTTTAGGCATTTTAAAAGGATTATCTTACGAAACAGGAAGAGATTTGGGTTTAAGTACAGTCTGTTTTCACTTTGAGCAGGTATATTATGTAACAATACTTCTGTTAGGATTTCTTTAAACTTAATTTGGGATGAGGCCTTCCTTGTATATGAGAGTTGAGGAAAAACATTATAAAGACTCTGATTCAAAACTTGTGGTGTCAGAAATCCCTGAGCAAAAGTATGGTCTCCATTTCCTTACTGATGAATGTATCCATCAAACAGATCTATCCTCTTTTATTTGGAGGCTCAGAATACTTGTTCCAGAGACAAAGGAAGTATTTGTCATTGTTAGCAAGTGGAAGAATTTAAAGTGCTTTAATTACAGAAATGTCTGAAACTTGTTCTCTCCATCCCATACTATGCCTAGGCTGCCAATTCCTGGTATGGATTATTTTAGAACATCTCTCTAAATGAATGTTTGGTGTAATAATTGGTCTTCAGTGATAAAACTTAATTAAATACTGGTGCATTTTAGGCTGTTTCAATAGAGTTATGTTCCCTTTTGCATCTTCCTGAGTGTTGCATTTTCCTGCTAGATAACCTGTGTGCCAAAAAAGCAGTCGTGTCTGGCCTCACCCTGCATTCCAGCATTGCTCGCCTTGTTGATGGCCATGTGGTCCTAAATGACAAAGGAGTGGAAGATGGAGCTGTAGAGGAAATTGTCTTTAAGCGCGCTCTGGCCGTCCTCATGTGTGCCACCTACAGAAACCAGCTGCTGAACGTGTTTGTGCGTCCATCTCTGGTGGCAGTTGCCTTGCAGATGACACGCAGCTTCAGAAAAGGTACGTTTGGGTAGCTCTGAGAGCCTGCTGGCTTTGCTCCTTGTGCTGTCAGCGGTGAGAGGAGCACGAGGTTCCTGCGACTGGGAGGTGGGAGCTATCTGAGACCGTTATACTCTGGATAAGGTCCCATGGCATAAGGTTGATGTGTTGGGAGGGCACGGGGGTATTTTGCTTGCCTTTTTTGTTTGTTTACCCTTTGATACTGTTGAAAGTAGGTATATTCTGCTGAGAGGGCAGGGTTAAGAAGAGCTGAGCCCAGTTCCTAAGCGTCTTATTTTGTGGGCGTTTAGCAGTCCAGCTTTTTAGGTTACAAATTACACACAGCTCACACTTGCATACAGTGCAGCCAGTTCGCAGTCTTTCTTCTCTTCCCATTACTGTTTCTGAAGTATTTCAATGTTTTCCAATACTTGGCTCTTAAAGAAACTTTTCAGAATATGTACCTTAGTTTTGTGCAGCATCTGATTATGTGGTATTTAATGCATGTTCTGAGAAGCTACAACCCCCTGTTCCTTCCTTTTGGAAACAATTGAATCAAGTGTTTTGAGGACTTGCTGTTCTGTTGTGGTGATTTCTGCTGTATATGTATGTATGCTTTTAATGTCAAGTCCACATTTTATTTGAAGTGGGTACTCTTTCTAAAATAAGGAGTGAATGGCTTTTCACTTGCATGTTTTAAATTATGTTTTTAAACAACAGTACTTTACAATACTTTTTTCAGAGGAAGTCTATAGCTGCTTCAGTTTCTTGAGAGATGTTTTTTCTGATGAGTTCATCTTCTTTCCTGGCATTTCATTGAAGGTAAAAACATCCTTTATACAAAAATACTGATAGTCAGTAACGCAGCCAACTAAAATAGCGTCTGATTTCAGGGCTCTGCCGAACGAGTGCTTTGTGATAAACACCTACAGCGATATCAACTTGATCTGTAAGTGGGAGGGAGAACTTAAAAGGGGGTCTTTTGGTTAGTTGCAAAACATTGTCTGAATCCATAAGGTTGCATATGCAATCTTTTTTTTTTTCCTCCCTTCCAGTAAAAAACTAAAAATCCTGAAATTGCCCAATTCTGTGTCGCGAATGAGTGAACTATTAAAATGAACTGCAGCAGAAGTTTGGTTTTTTTGCGTAAAGCTACCAGTCTTCCAGCACAGATATATGTAAAGCAGTCTTTTAACGGAAGTGTAAATACTGTCCGTTTGCTCTGCAGTTATGAAAGAGACCTTAGGCTGTGAAGAAAAAGGTGTCAATGTAGATTTAATTGAATTCTGTCACAGAGTGGATTTGTTCTGTCAGCGCAGAAACAAAACAGGAATTCTCGTTGAGGGCACGCCAGGGTAATTTTCCCTAAGACCTCTTGCAGACTGTGTAGCAGAGGGGCACTGCTGCTCTTTCAGAAGTTAAACTATAGGTATTACACCAATTAATGATCAGCCATTGTATGCCCTTGTTATCTTTGACAAATAGAGTATGCAATTCTATATTTAAGTACCTATTGTCCTCTGGTTGATTATACTCCTTCTAGTGCAGCTGTGATCAGTTGTTTTGTGTAGCTCCATGTGTGTGGTCTGTGATGGCAGGGCTACCAGAGGACTGTGCCAACACCCAGTGCCTCATCGGTTAAAGTACGCCTCTGTACCCACCTCTCCTTGACTGCACAGCATGGCGGTATCTACTCTGTAGGGTTTATGCAATGGCTAATGTTCCTCTTATACCTTGAACTCTGAAGGTTTCAATGTTCCTGTGCATTAGTAAACTTTTTTATTATTTTGATAGTTGGTTCATGGTTGAGCCCTTTTAGTTTTTATTACTGGCATTTATCTTGTGTAGATTCAGATAGTACATTGCGAGCACTATGAGGGAAGTGCTTATAGTAAAGCCTGATTTAAATTTCTGCAGCCAAAGTCTACAGAGTTGAGGCGATGCAGCCTGTGAAGGTTTTTGAAGTGAGAACTTTCCTAGTGGCGTAACAGTGTCCCTTGTAGAGTCGTATGGAAGCTCTAGTTGCATCCTATTTGATTGAGTTTCCCCTCGTTTCACCCTCCCCGCCCCGTACAACCATTACTCAGACAAAGCCAGTATTGTTCCTGCGTACTGCCTGTTACAGGGCTCGGTATGTCTGCGTGCTCTCCTAACACAGCTGGACACAGGCAAGCTGTGAAAACTGCGGGCAGCGCTTTGCTCTCTGCAGGACTTGCTGTGTCCGTTTGTACACATCCTGCTGGCTCTCGTCAGCCAGCTTGAAATGCAGGTGAGCACAAGTTTATTAGTAAAAAAAACTGGTTCAGCATCATACCCAATATAAACTGGTAAATCCACATGTAGTTTTTATTTGGATTTAAAACTGATTAAATGTGATTTTTATCAATGCTAAGGCCAAATATCTGATGGTGATATTTGTCATCTTTCCTGCATTAAAAAGAGAGATAGGTGTAATTTTTGTAAGAATATTCAAGACTTGCGACTATAGATTTTTATATAGAAGAGAATTGGGCCTTTTTTTTAAAGGCTGATTGGCACCGTTATGTTTAGTTTTCATTGTTTGCAATTGTTGCCTCTTGCAGCTTTTTTTAAGTACAAAAACCAAGCAGGGAACAGGAAGGTGACTGGCTATGACTGACTTTACTGGAGTCAAATGAAAGAGTTGCTATAATGTTAAGGGGTCTCTTAGCAACCCACCCCCCTAGTCATCCATGTGTCTGTCGTGTCTGTGTCCCATCTCCTCGTGTTCTCTGCATGTGTGTGTCCTGCGTCCCCTCCCCCAACGCCGATATTGGCAGTAAAATGGTTTTGTCATTGACATTTCCATAATTTGTAACCTTTCGCCATTGTGTTGTCTCTTTTGTCAAGGGCAGTTCAGTGAACTCTGTTATCTTTTGTCGCAAACAGTGGATATGAGATAAAGGCAAACAGTGACTTTAAAAATAAAATAAAAAACACCCACAGGAAAAACCCTAAACCAGACAACCTGACCCTATTATGACAAAATCCTGAGGGAGCTCAGGCTGGCGGTTACAATAGCAGCCACAGCCGCTTTCTTTGCTCCTAGGCCTGTTGTGCATTGAGATACTGCTGTGTTTAGGAACATGTTCCCACTGCCTTTTTATAAGGGTGTTTCTGGTATATAGGAAAATTTTGATTCGAATCTCTTGAGAACTGAGGTCAGAAATGGAAGCGGTGTCCTGTTGTGTGGTTTTCGTGGTAGATTTTGTGGGGAAAGGTAGCTGCACTTACTGTAGATGTTAAAATTTCAGTTACACTTCTCTCTCCCAGGATTTTGAGGAAGGATGTTTTCTACTCACAAAATGTGATGCCATTCAAACAAGTCAACAGGAAATCTACCCTACCGACAAAGGAAGTGTTATAGCATCTTTCTTGTCAGCCATGTTCAGACCTTTTGTGGAAGGTTATCAGGTATGTTGTTCTTCAGAAAATTATCTTTTTTTCTGCTGTGTTTTATAGGGAAACTAGGAGAGCTGTGATACTTCTGCATTATAAATAGTGACTCTTTTCATGGCTGCAGAGTGCAAGAGTTGAGAAATAGCAGTAACAAATATCTTAAACACCACCCTCTCCCCAGGATCCTGATTTTAGCTTTTGGCTCAGACTTTCCCAGTTGACTAAAGCAGAAACTACCTCGTAATGTGATGTCCCGTTGTGGGTTTATAAGCTTCACGGGGTGTGAGGCCAGGTTCTGTGGCTGCTGCCAGGTGTGCTGCTGCCAGGTTCATTGCTCTTTCTTACGAGGAGCTCTTGTTCAATTCATTTTATGTAGGCTGTCCTGCCAGGTGCAGAAATGAGTTTGCATCTCATATCTTAGAGCTTTTTTGGGAGTCATTAATTGCATCCATAGCTCTTTAAATTCTTTTGGTTTTCCAAGGTTTTAGTAAGACTAAACACTTACATTCCTGTAATAAGCAATGTATACAAAAACAGGAGGCTAAAATCTCAGGTGTGTAAGCATAAGGTTGGTGGGACTATAGACGTTTGAAGCTAGTGGAATCTATTAATGATCTGGTGTATGACTTGGGCTCAACTGTACTGATTTGCCCAGTTTTTCCCATCTGTAAAACAGGTATTGCTAAAAAAATTATACTGTTTTTGATTGTGAGAACAGGAATGTTAAATCAGTGTCTAAGGTAACTATTATAGTAATACTGAATCTTATTTTAATATTAGGATTCTCATGCCTGTTAAACAGTAATAAAAATTTCAGATGCTCTATGTAATGATACCTTTTGAGTTCCTCTCCTACACTTTTCAAAGTGTTAACAGTATTACTTATGAGGACACGTCTGTTTGCAATTCATAACAAGCTGACAATCAAAAGGGAAGAAGTGCTAATTTTTTTTAAAATGTTAGTTAATTTTCAGGTACCTCTCAAAGGAAACAAAAGAAGCCTTTACCGAGAAGCAGTTTATACCTGGAGTCCGCAACTTTGTTTTTCAACTTCTTGAGAAGGGTGTGTACAGCCGTTATGCAATATGATTTTACAAGTGTAGCCTGTTAATGGACAGTGATAAAACTTAATTGTGTTTCTGCTCTCTCTGTAGGGAATACGCAGTGTTATGAAGCGCTGTCTTCTGACATGCAGAAAAATGCCTTATCAGCTCTTGTGCAACTAGGTGCAGTGAAGAAGAAGAAAATGTAAGTAACACTGTCTTTTTGGTGTATAGAAATCAGCGTGTGCTTTTACTGGCAATTCTTAATGCCTGAGCTATCAGTAGGAAGCAGAACAGCAGAACCCCGACTGCCTGAGCACCACTCAGCTGAAGGTTGATTGCATTTACCTGAGTCGTGGTGAAGACCAAGGTAGTTCCTTTCTCATACACGTTGTAGAAGAAAAATGGCACCCCCACCATAGTGAAAACACTCCCGCGGGACTTAGCAACCAAATTCATTAACTCACTAGTAGGCTTCTTCTTACTCCCTTTAGCTTTTGGTTTTAAAGTTTTTCTCAAGGCTTTGATAAGCAAAGAGAAACAGTCTTGCTTATCTTTAATACAAGAGTTACTCTGTGTTACAATAAGCCTCATCAGACAATGTAAGCAATGATCAGGAATACTACTAATTTTTTGGGGGTTTCAGCACTGACATCTCAAAGCAATTTAACTGAAAGCTTAGTCATTAAAGTCTTTTAACATGGTTCATAGTTTATAGGCCTGAGATTAAAAACCAGCTATTGTTACACAAAAATACAGTGACAGGCATTTCTTGTTATCAAATTAATTTGTGTGGTGGTGCTTCTTACTGTATTTAAAAGTATAACCATGGAAGTCTCTGATACAAGTCCCCACATTGTCTTGAGCATTTCACACAGAAGGTAGTTGGCAGCTGATGATCCTTGAGCTATTTTCTTATGCCTATGTTCAGGAAATGAGTTGGTTAAGGTTTGTAGTGCTCTTGGAAAGTGCACAAAGTACTGTTGTTGTTACCTCCCCTGCCATGTCACTGTGCTAAATAGATGTCTATAGCTAAATTCCCCTTTCAAGTAAAAGGAATAAATCAATTGAGTGCAACAGAATTTGACATCAGCTGAAGATTTGGTTCAGTTTCAGAGAGATAGTCTTGAAAATTATACGATTGAAAACAAACAAATGTTCTCTTCCTGCAGTTGTCCCTAATAAAAATCAAGGGGAGAGAGAGACATGGGCACTGTGAACAAGAGAAAGGATAAAGAAACCATAACTGTCCTTGAGACATGGGCACTGTGAACAAGAGACAGGATAAAGAAACCATAACTGTCCTTGAGTACAATCTGCTTAGAAGTCTGCCATGTGTCCTTAATATGTATGCTGGTAGGATGAAAAATATGATGCGATTAGGAAAATGTTTAATTCGGGTTATTTGTATAGAAATGACTGGAATGAGAAATATTCATTGAAGAAAGGTTTTTTTTCTTTTAACTGTAGGTCCAATGGATTCACTTACAATGTAAATCAAGAGGCTGTTAATAAAATCCTGGACATGTTTGGTAAGTGTTCTCAAATTAATTTGAAGAGAGCTTCTCAAGTTATAAATTACTTTGGACAATGCACATAATGTTAGGTGTAGTGTTTTTTCCCTAGTGGTTCCTTAGATTTATCTGTGTAAAAATCCTAATGTTTTGGTTTTTTTTTTTTTTACAATACTTTTTCTGGTGTCATTAACTGCAGCTTTGAATCTCCCGCCTTTATTTGAAATACTGTGCAACCCAATGACCAAGGAAAATAAAGCAAAAAGTAGGTTAATGGAGTGGTATTTACGGCATTTTGATGATGTTTACTTTTTTCTTTTTTTTTTTTTCATTAGACGCTAGGATACCTGTACAGAAACCTGTGGCTGCCCGACTCTGAGTGGTTCCTGATGCTGTGACTGGATGTAAGCGCCTGCTGAGAACACCAAGCACCACCCACCGGAGCAGGGACGGGAGCAGGCCGGGTTCCCCTCCTGCCCGGCCAGCCTGCGAGCCTGGGAGGTGGAGAGGTGTTCTTCAGCGGGGTGGCTCTCCATGACCACTTCGAAACTGTTGCCGCCGAGGGTTAGAGTTGTATTTGTATCCTCACTGTGTTTTGTTTTTTAAAACAGATTAAACATTGTCTTTTTTTTTTTTTTTGATAAATATTTAAAGAGATGTGCACAGTAATGGCTACTTAAATACATTTTTCTGGACTTGTAACAAGGAATGTGATTGGTTTCAAGTATTTCATGGATGTGAAAATGTAACAGGCAATTAAAATACTTGCTATTAAAATTAATATTTAGAAAAACACATTGCTGGCTGGCTAAATGTAAGATAAGGCCCTTTTGAATGAAGAGCACAAATCAAATCTTGGGCAATAACCAGAAATGCTAATTGGTTTTTTTGTTTTTGTTTTTTTGTTGGTTTTTTTTTCGGGCAAC
>NW_009235681.1:0-47175 GCF_000690835.1 Fulmarus glacialis
AGACATCGGGGGGGGGCGGGGAGGGCGGCCTGTCATCAATCACCCGCAAAACGCCAGTGGGAAAAGGCAAAAGCAGATAAAACAAAGGGGTAATTCCGCTTCCAGTCCCTTAATGCGTGCCACCGTCCCGGATGACCCATTCTGTGGCATCCTTAAAGTTTCGTAGGAAAACCGAGCGATGAAAGCGATTGTGTGCAAGGGTGAGAGTTGCCTTTAGGGCAGATAAAATGGAATCGGGCGGTCTTTCTCGTCCCGGGGACGTTGGGCGAGAACGAAACCCTTTTACATTCTTAACATCTGAGAGATGAGTCAACTGGTGGCCCTAAAAGCTCCAGGTCTGCTTGTGTAATTGTTGTCAATTAAAAATCCACCGAGTTCGTTTTACCAGCGAGTAGGGAGAGAAGAAAGGATTGAATCTCGGCTGGGCACGCAGGATTGATTGGCCCTTGCTACGGTTAGTCTAGTGGGTAGCTTCCAGTAATGCACTTAAGAACGGTTAAGCTTGCAGCCATGAGTGGCTGTAGCGCTGAGGTATGGATCTGCGTCCTTTGTGTGCAGGAAAAAAGCCCTCTGCAGTTGTTGCAGCTGAATTCCTTCTGCTGTTGCGTTCGGTACTCCCTTTTATACAAAAGTTGGCCCGGGATTACTGCTAGTATTACCGAGCAGTAAGTTTGAATGTGTTTTCAAATTGCCGTGTCCTCCATGTAGGACAATGCCTTGTTTCGATATTCTTAGTTCTGAAAACTGTACAGTAGAATGTATTTTTTCACAGATTTTAATCAAATAAAAAAAAAATGGAGGAAATATATAGACGGCATACAAAATACTTACGCTTGGCATCAGTGCCTTGATTTTTTTTTGCACCTCTAGGAAAAGATCTTGAATGAGTCAGCGGTCTGAGATGAGAGTTGTGATGGATGGCACTCCCTGCTACAGTGAGGCATTACATATACTTTGAGATAAATGTTTAAAATCAGAATTAATTTGATTCTTTTTAGAAGATAAGTGTTGCTTCATTGCAAGGATTTCTTTTGGCTTGTTTCTTTGGGATTTGAAGAGCTTAGGTTATGAATATTTAATATAAATATTGTCTGGCCAGTAAATGTGTATTGCTGAAAGGAGACAAATCAATAAAATTTTCAGCAGAGATAACCTGCAGCAGTATTTGAGGTAATACCTACACTCCTATCTTAATGATTCTGAAGCTCTTAAAAACGTTCAGCAAATACAGGCCTCATCTTCTCTGGAGAAAATCAGAGGTGCAGGTGGTAATCCATGTGAAAAGGTGATTCTGTACTGACAATTCTGTAAGCCATTTGTATAATATAATGAAAAGTGAAGGACAATAAATCAAAATGTCTCTTACAGCACTTGAATGCTCTTGAGCAAAACTTGAAGCATTTATAAATTGTGCACATTAACACAGGTTTTGCTTAAAAGCTCCCTCTATGGTTTCTGTTACAAGAAAAAAATATTTATACAGTGCTGGTGCAAACGTGACTGTTAAGCAGCTTGCTTAGTTTTTACTTTCAGTTGAATTTATGGGTATTATGACATTGTGTATATTTCATTTCGACTGTCAGCGAACAAAATAGAGCTTATCATTTTAAAGGGGCCACTTAAAAGATTGTGTGGGATTCATCTCATCTAATTTTGTAAATGTACATATGACCTAATAATTTGTGGTTTTCTTGGTAGTCAATTGGAAGAAACAGATGGTTTATTCTAGAGCTCTGATTTAGGATGAGGCAAAGTGTGCTGTAGAAATATGTATTGCTTTCCATTGACTGTAAAATGAATTTACATGACCACTGCTGATGCAGATGTCTACATTTGGGTCATATAAATCTTGCTCTGTGTGTGAAAGGAATTCCAGTCTGATTTTGAAAGTGTTCCCAACTGAGTCACCGTTTTGTTGGGTTTTTATTTTGGGAAATTTAGTAACAATAGCCAGAACTCAGTTGACTTCACTTACGGTTTTCTCAGTGTGTTACTGTAATGCTTAGGTTTCCAGCACTTAAAGTGTCTGTCTGAATTTTGTTTAATGAAAATTAATGGTCATATGAAATCAGAGCTCTGGATATAAAACCTGATGCTGATATTTATATTTTAAGTTCACGCTTAAGCATTTTTCTTCTATATGTTACTCTGTCCTGGTAGTGTTTAACTTCACCCAGTGGAGACTATATCAGCACCAGAACTTCTTACCACATGGTTAATCATTTCAAAAATGAATTACCTGGAAGCAGAATACGGATTGATTGAGGGGGGTGCTGAGAACTAAGAATACAGTGTGGTAGTCATATGAGAAAACAGCTGTCGTTATAGAGTGGTCATAGACAAATAAACAATATGTCTGTTTGACAGAGGGTAGGCTTATTCAAGATGAAATTTATCTCTCACGAGAGTGTTTTAATATTTTGTGGTTATTTGAACAGCTGTTAGGTCACTTCCAGTTTCTCAATGAATTTGGCAGCCAAACTGTAATTGTGGCTTTACCATCTATACTTTCTGTGGAATTGTGCTTACTGGCTCAAGCATGCTCTCAGTATGTTTGCTAGTTTTTGGATACCATTGTTTGCATCTAGAATTGTGTTTTAAAATTGTGTTTACTATAAGCGGTGCAGAATGTATCTGCCTGGCATGAGACAGGTTCAATTGAAAGAGTGGCTCCTCTAAGAAGTTTGCTACTGCTTGAATACTGCGGATGAGTTCTAGCTATAAATGAGACTGTTCTGTATGAACAGAATAACTGGACTTGGGTCTGGATGTCTGTGTGTAATGTGTTGTACACATTCGGTTTCCTCTGAAGTCCTAAGGGTGCTGTCCTGTTTCGAAGCTGTTAAATGAATTCTAGGGGGTGAGAGGAGGAAGCAGTGGCAGTATTTTTTTTTTTTTTCTGTTCTTTGCTGGATGTTTTAGAACCATTATTTGCAGTTTTACCCTGATGAAAGATTATGTTCGGGGGGAGCGGAGAAAAAGAAAAAAAAGAATAAAGTACACTTAAGTTGTTTTTTAAATTCAAAGGCAAGTCAGTGTTAGAAAGCCTGCATGTCTGGATATTTCTGAGACTGAAGCTACAGTGGGTAATACAGTCCAAAGAAATGGAGGAGGGAAGGAGGGAGAGGTAACGTTGACCTTAGGCTTTTAAATCTCCTAATTCGTGATACATAGTAACTGAGAAGACAAACTGAGATTCGTAGCGTTCTTCCATACTCCTCACCCAAAATCAGAGCTTAACTTGCAGCTAGAACTTTGTAGAATCAAAAACAATGTTGTATTTAAAAAGTTTGTGAAATCGCTTAAAAATCCACAAACTTTTGCATCTGCACATGCAATTTTTCCTCCATCTGACACATTCATCTGCCTCAGCACTTCCGCAGCCACTAACTGATGTTGCAAACCAAAATTGTAGTGGGTGGGGTTATTGAGAACAGTCCTTCAACTCAGGTCACTGGTTGAAATCCAAGCAGAGATAATGTCAAACATTTGACGGAATATGGAAACTATTGAATTTATGCAGTATTTAGTAATGAGTATGCATAATGGAGATTTGCCTCTCTAGTGGCAGTTGTATGGCAAATGTCTCTAGTTAAAGATGGCAAATAGAGTTGGTTATAAGAGACTTTCTCTCATGAAGGACTCTTTACAAACAGAAGGTAGATAAATTTGTCTTTAATGTATACCTTTTTCACAGAATAATCTGGAAAAAAATGGCTCTAATTAACACAATTTTCAAAGTTAATGCAAGAAAATTACTTTGACCTGTTTGAATAGGAAGAACTGTTAGTCTTCCCTATAGGCTGTCCTTCTGTGACCTTTCAGTTGCCCTCTTGAGCAAACTTAAGTAATTCTGTCTGAAACTTGGTCAGACAGTGGCCAAATACAGGTTTGGCTTTTAAATGAACAGCTCTAGTGGCTTTGGAATGTGACATATTGGTAGTGCTGCGTCTCTTTCTGCTTAATTTCTGTTTTGTTAACATTTATCCGCATGTGTATTTATTGCTAAATTAACTTGGCGATATGCCAAGTTTCTCATTGTGCTCCAGTATTGCAGAAATCATTAGGATTTTAAAAAACAAAACATTCCCACCCCTTAAAAAAAAAGAAAAAGCACATAATGCCTGCATCTGGACTTGATAATTTAATTTATATAAGAAATTTCTATATAGATGCCTGTGGTGACTATAAATGTTAAATACCCTTGGTCGTAGATGTCATAAAGTGTTGAAGCAGTTTTTTGTTTCAGTGGCAAGTCTGATAAATGCAATGTGACTTTTTTTAATGTGAAGAGAAAGATCTAATTGCTGTGTCTAATACATTTTGCATTGCCTGATTTATTTTTCATTCCTCAACCCCTTGATCAGGAGAACTGGGATTTCCTGAAATAACACATTTGCAGAATGAGCTAATGCATATGCGAGCATCCGACTTGTTGTGGGAGAACCAGAAGCTTCGTCAACCTGAGACCTTGAGTAATTGGATCTTGTGAGGTGGCCAGCTCTGTGCCACTGAATCCATTGCAAGCTGCTTCTGTCCGTTCCGTAGCTATAGACACTGGCTGTGAAGTGTCAGGGTGTACGCGTTATCAGTGTTCTCTCTGGCGCTTAGAGCATGCTCCTCTGAGGTGAGCATAATTTCCAAAAGTATACATTCTATTACTTGAAGTTTCACAGACCGTGCCTAATTAAGAAACGTCATTGGAGTAATTGATGTCTATGACCAAGACAAGAGAGTAAGAGGAATATCTGGATTATTTTAATTTCTGTCTGTGCCTGTGGATTCCTTGGTTAAGTAGATACAAAAAGTGAAGAATACTGTAACCCATTGCTCTGCTGCAATGCTGCCCTTAGGGGAAGCTAGCTTCTTTAAATTAATGTTGTGTGTCAGTAGTCTAGTGGGGAGACCAAAACTAGGAATGTGGTAGCATCAACTAAACGTTGAATAAGGGTGATGGCCTAATGGAAATGTTACAAATTTGAACTAGGCCAATGAAGCAGTTTTGCTTTAACAGGAGCTGAAATCCCTGAAGATGTATGCTGTTGACATCAGAATAGCATTTGATTGATTCACTTAGAAGAAATCTCAGACATGGTTCAGGCTTGAATGCATATGTTGAATGGTGACACTGCAAACTGAAACCTGAGCTTTAGGTTCCATTTCGGGCCAGGAAAACTGCTACTCTGATTTCAGCCTATTGAGTCACCTTCCTACGTGTTTTGCCAAAGTTTCCTTCAGCTAAATGAGAGAAGCCAGGAGCTGAGCTGAGACATTGCTAGTTTAAAAATCAAGCCCCCCAAAAAAAGAAGAAAAAAATCCTTCAGGGGAAACAATCAGCACCTTCATAGTTGATAAGCCGTTATTCAAATGGAGAAAATAATTGTTTGCCATGTTACCTTTTCAAGTTGAACTGCTGTTTCCCTTGTACATAATTTCTAGGTAATTACAGGTCAGGAAGAAGTAATTAGATGACAGAACTTTGAAAAAGAATAACTTGCCTTTTTATCATGAATTAAAGGAAGTAAGACGACATCACTCCTTGGAAATGAATATTTGGCTTTGTAATCTATTAGTGTGACAGATCATATTTCAGATGTCAAACTTGAATTCTCAATTGCCCCCTTCATGTTTCATCCACTCTTCATTGGGTGTGAAAGCAGCTGAAATGTGAAATTTTGGTTCCCCGAATCATATCTCAAATTCCGAAAGAAGACTGGCGTGAATGCTGTCCTTCATCTTAATGCAATATTTCATGAACATTTGTATTCAACTTCATGCTCTTAGTACACAGAGCTCTAGATAAAAACAAGTGTCTATGCATTTCATTATATTCAGGTGTATTTAACTGAATCCCCTACGCTTTTAGTGGTCATGGTGAGACAGTAGCAATCTTTGTTTGTCATTCTTTATCTTAGCCTTGAACCTGTAGGAAGAGAAGGGGGCATAAAATAGTCTTGCGTATCTGGCCGGGATTCATAGTCATCTTGAATTTGAAATGTCATTTATGAAGTACTAATTCATTTCAGTGTGTTAGCAAGTGTGGCTTTTTCTTAGTACTACCCTAGATTCAGCAGGCCTAATTTTCACTTTCAGCACTTCTGCCTGGTGTTTCCTGTTAGCTAGCTCTGTGCCTTCAGAGGTGTCTCTAACCAGTAGGCAACACTAAGCACAGGGGATAAAGTGAAATTAAAAAGAAACTGAGGATAGGCCACAGTGATGTTTGTTTGATCATATTAAATATATTCCTTTTGTCATCTCATAAATGAAATTACTGCCCGACGTACAATGTCTGATTTGAACTTCAGCACCTATAAGATGGATGCAAGTCTTTATTTAAAATATCTAATGAGTTCTAATATATATGATTCAAGTTCTCACTTCAGTTTTATAGTCTTAGACAAGCTCAGTTAGATTAGGTTGTCTTTAATGAGTGCACTTTCAGATTCTAAATTTTTATGTATAAAATAATTTGTTAATTAAAATGCATGTTGTTGTTGAAAAAGACAATTTGGGCCTCCACATTGAGGAACACATTAAAAAAAAAATGTCCTGTGTTTGACACCAGTTAAATGCATATTTTAATTCAGCTGTCAACTGCAGAGAGAATAGTCAGAGCTAATTGGAAGTAAAGGAAATTAAGAAACTGAACTTGAAACAGCAGGAAGGTTTTCTGGAATCAAAATCAGGTTGGAGAACGAGATCTGCGATCTCTAAGCTTTGTTTAACTGGGCCAGAGTTTTAAAGGGCTTTACAGTTAGATGTCTGCAATATAGGTGTTGTTCAAAAGTTGTCTGGTTTGCACTGCCTTAATATTTCATGGCTTCTTTCAAGTGCTGAGATGCTATAAAAACTGTTTTGAACAGACTATGTTTGTTCATCAGACATATTTTTGTGGATTTATTAAGCAAAACTATAAATGCCAGAAGTAACTTGGTGCATTTAAACAACTTTTCTTACTCTCCTAGATTGTTTAAAAAAAAAAGACAAAATAATTCAATTTGGCATTCAGATTTCCATTTAAAATCAGTCATAAATATTTGCAAGCTTACAGTGAAATAGTTTTGTTTAAAGGCAGAGATTTTATGCCGCTGTATTTTAATAAAAATGTCTACTCAGTCTCTACTGCTGCAAAAATGTGCCTGCTTAATTACTAGTCTGATCATTCATGTGAGAAGTCATTGAACAGTTCAATGCTATGTTAAATTTGTGTTTCTTGACTACTGATCTCCATTTTACAAATGGTGGAGATCGGGAAGTATGAGATGAGTCATTCTCACAGGCGGTTTGCCTACTAGCAGCATGGTACTGAGTAGAGCTTGTAGTCCAGTTCTCTGTGCTAAGCAACAGTGCCTTAAATCTCCTAAGTTAGACTAAATAGAGGAATACTATTTACCAAACCAGGTTATGTACATGCTCAACGAGTGTTCAGTCAGGACTTCAGATTTCAGGCTTTTTTCTCCTGGTGGCTGTTTGCAATGTAGACAGTGTATTGTCATGTTTAAATAGTCCCCTCCTCCATCCCATTTTGCTTAGTTTTATACCTTTATCTGAAGTTACAGTAATGCAAACTGTCAAAGTGGTTTTGTTAGGATGGGGATCTCCTAATGTATCTGTCAGTGGCGTTTCTTGAGATTTTTGATTTTCAGAGCAAGATTTGAAGATGGCAGTTTTGAAGTTAAAAAATGTTGCCAAATTAGAAGTAGATGAAATTACTGTAATATCACTGAGACTTCTGTGTCCACAAATCAATATAATTTGGAATAGAATCCTGTATCCTTGGTGCACAGATCTTAATTTTCTATCCCAGTTGTTACTGTTTTCCCAAAGTTAGTACCTGATTTCGCCACCTCCCCTCCCCGTCATCCCTGTCCCTCCCATGTTGCTTTTGCTCCTTCTATTCTGGCTGGTATTCTAACATTTTCTCTGAATTATTCCATTTAATTTGCAGAGGTTGATAGGGCTGGAGGAAACCTGGGTGATGATTATTGTTTTAACTCTTGGGAGTTTTATCCATTGACCAGAGTCTGTTTAGTTTTTTTTTTCTTAATGATTTTGGTGGTTAATGTGGTTTGAGAATGTTTCTGCAAAAAGATAATATAAAGGAGAGCTGTAGAGAAGATTTTTATCGAAGTTTTTACACCCGAAATTTGGCTGATGTTTTTGCAGCTCATACGGAATTTGGAAAGTATGCCCAAGACAAAGTAGTCGTAGTGAAGGATGCACGTGATGTGTTACATTCTTCAGTTAATGTAAATACAGTGTGAATGTTTGCAGTCACGTTTCTCATAGTGTAGACATGGTTTAGGACAGATGTTATCTTATGAGCTAATTTGGTTCCCACTCAAAATTTTGCAGTATCGCTTTAGCTAGAACAGCACTTGATTCTGAGGAAAAGTATTGTTTTACCACCATAGTGCTGTTGAGTAAAAATGTTGCAGGGCCATTCTCCGACTGATGCAGTATGTATGCACGTGACAAATTCTACATGGGATTCTATTTAATTTTGGAAGCCTGACTGCACCTTGGTTTAACCTGATTTATGTATTTCTGTACCATGCTGGAGTGTAGTGTGTATCTTGTCCTACAAAAAAGTATGAATCCTCCAGCCACCCTTGAGTACTTTTTTTCCCACTTTCTCGTAGTTTCCTTCTCTTCATTTCCCTACTGTGCTTCTTTATTACGTCTTCTGCATTTGTTTCTTCTTTGAACCAAGTTATTGATCCCCGTTTAGGGAGCTGAAAATTGTACAAGCACTGTAGGCACAGGGCTGAAAAGGTATAAACTGCAAGGCCTTCATCAATGGACAAAATCCAAACAAGAAGCTCCTTTGCTGAAAATGCTGGTATTCCTGTTGACTGGAAACAGTTTCCTCTCTCTTTGAGAGTTGGAAGCCCCCAAACTGACTTGGGGAATTGAAGAACCACCGCAATAGTTAAACCTCTGAACTAGGAATTGGCAAATGTTTGCTTCTGCTTGGTCTAGCATAGGCTTCAGCCACTGACTGAATAAGCTTGTAGCTGAAGTTACCTGCTTCACATGGTTGCTTGCTAGAAAGTGTTCAAATAAGTACCTATTGAGGTACTGTTTACAAACATGAAAATTAGTTGAGAAGTTTCCATGGTATTATATCGGCAAAAAGGCCGAACAGAAATAGGAAGGTACTGAGTGAGTGGAGTCCTTTGCCACTCTGACGTGATCACATTGATTTGTATCTATCTAAGTTTTAGAAAGCTGTCTTTGCCAAAAGTCTGGAAGTCTCAGTGGAAGCTGATGCTGTAGGGAGATTTTTTTAAATGCATTTGAGCATTTGAAAGTAAGAATTCTTACAAAGAGGGAGTCTTTGTAAGTCTCTTTCTGTGAAAGTCTGCTGTAAAAAGTAGAAAATGGCTTTTTTTTTTTCCTTTAATATTTTACATTGTCAGAGGATAGGCAGTTAGGGCATTGATGTACCTGGGAGCCTTTTGGTACATGGAATTTCAGAGAGAAGGCAGAGAGGATTGATAGTTTTATTGCAAGGATTACTTTTTTCCTTGTAATTCTACAGTGGAGATGAGATTATTAAAAGCACTTGCTGTATTTTATTCAGTGCAATCAAATTCTGAACTACATATTGCCGTACTCCTGTAAAAAAGACTATTGATCCATCCATTGTGTTTATTTGGCTGGATCTGAGGCTGTCCAATATGTTGTGAGAGGCTTTTGTATTTTGTCTGTTGGTTTCTAATTCTTTGAGATTTTAAGCAGTAGTTGCCTTGCATATTCTGTCTAAACTGGGTTTTGCTCTCCACTTTGCTGCCCATATGCCAGTAACTATACAGAGAGGAATAGTATTTCATGTATGTGTTTTATTCTGGAGTCTTTTGTTTGTCTTTTGTTAAGTACTGTCTGGGGGAGAAAGATGATTGCAAATTAAATGTATGAAGGGAAGATGATGAATACCAGTAGTTCTGTAGCCTAATTTTTATACATGTGTATTGTATAGTTGATAGTTCCTAAATTTTAACCTTACACTGTTTATTTTTGTTAGCAGTACTCTGACACCAATACCCTGGCACCAATATCTGACCTTAACTAACAGCATTTTTGCTAGTGTTCTCCTGGTGAAAAGTCTGGAGTTAACCTGTCTTTTAGTTAGTGTCATTGTATGTCTTAGGTAAAACATGGTGGGTTTTGCAAGCCATGTTTTAAGAGTCTAGCTCTTATCATCTGTTAATTATCTACAGTGTTTGGTGTTTGAGTGGAAATAAAGTTAAGTGAAATACTGAAATGTAATTATTTTAGGCTTAATTTTCTTACTGTTTTTCTTTTAGAACAAATTCTGTACAACATAAAACAGGAGTACAAACGCATGCAGAAGAGGAGACACTTAGAAAATAGCTTCCAGCAGACAGATCCTTGTTGTTCTACTGATGCACAGCCACATGCATTTCTCCTTACTGGACCAGCTTTGCCAGGTACCCAGAAAATTCTGTGTAATTCTGCTATGTGTTCTTAGACTCTGTTTGCGTAAATAATTTTCCCTAGTTACCTGGTGATTTATGGCACCTTCTCACCAGTTATTGTTGCTTTTTTTGGCAATACTAGCATTGATCTGGAAGATTGTAGCTTCTCATTTTAAGAATCAGTAAGACACAAAGCTTGCATTGTTTTCAAGAGACCATCCTGCATAACCTGCCACTGATATTGTAATAAGCTTTTGCAAAGCAGCTATCTTTGCAAAAATACACTGTACTGTAATTTTTACATAAAATAGAAGCTTAAATTTGTAAATGGCAACTGCCATGTAAATGGTATTCACAGTGTTTGTGTAACACAGTTAGTGTTTTGATACCCATGTGTATTGTCCATTGTAGATGTCTTACTTTTTAGTGTCCAATTTTACTTTAATAGTAATTAGAACCATTCAAATGACAGAGAAAGACTTCTCCAAATGTTCTGTAAAGTTCCTTTAATGTAAAAGATGTGAAGAAAACTGGTTATAAAAATGGGTTCTGAACTACTTGTAAGTGTAAATTGGTATGCCCAAATATTTAATCTTAGGTACTTCATCTGCAGCATCATCACCATTGAAAAAAGAACAGCCCCTGTTTACTCTCAGACAAGTTGGAATGATCTGTGAACGTTTGCTGAAAGAACGTGAAGAGAAAATCCGTGAAGAGTATGAAGAAATTTTGACCACAAAACTTGCAGGTATATTATAGTCCAAAATAATGTATTAGGATGAGTTTGAAAGCTTAAAACTTTTCCTCATTTTTGTGTTATGCCATTTTTTCTGACCTAATCTGATTAAGGAATGAGATTGCATACAGGACAGAAAAAATGATGTGTAGTCTCTTTGATAGTTTTTTGTTTCTTCTGTGCTGCCTTGGATAGAAACCATGACTCCTGGGTATTACTAACCAATGGAAACAGTGGTTTTATTTCAGATAGAACTTTCTCTTGCTATCATGTTTGAATTGATCATTTCCTCCTCATTTTTTTGCCAGAAAGACTTTCTATTCTACTGGCTTAAAAGCTCTTTGTGAAGGACTTTTTTTTCCCTGCTTGGGAACTGACTTCCTTTTTCTGGAATTTGGCAAGAAGACAGTACCTAAGATTTCCCTTTCTCTTCCCAGAACTTACCATTACACTGCTGCCAGTGGTATTTGGTATCTGCCTGAGTGTCAGTAGTTCAGCTGCATTTCTGATGCTCTGTGTTTAATTGTTGTATTTCACATAATTCGGCTGCTGTTTTTGGCGCCTGATGCCAACTTACCTTTTCATAAGGATCATGTTGATGTCAGCATTGTAAATATGACCTTTCTTTCGTTGTTGAAGTTCTCTAAGCATCTTGCTAGCATTTGAGCACCTAAATTCTGTTGCATTCAGAGGTAGGTGCCTTCACAGTACGGTTCGGTGTCTAATTTAATATTTAGTGTGATAATAATGAACATTTGAGTGTGCTCTTCGGCAGCAAACCTGCTTTTAAATACCCGTGGCTGTTCTGCTTCCCACCTGAAAACACATCAGAATTAATATTTGCAAATCTCTTCAGGTGTGGGAATAAAATCTTCTACAGGCATGCCTGTGCCGAAAGTCACCAGACTTGTGTCAGGCTTGTGGGTTGCCTGTGACAGTATTGTCTCTGCACGTGAGCCTCTGTTCATGTTCTGTGCTTGCTGATCTGCCGTTGCTGTGTAAGAAATGACTATAGTTCTAAGTCCCTCTTAAATCTACATCTATTTACAACTATAACTAGAGCCTTAAATACTTCTGTTGCTTTGGGCCTAATGTTCCATTTTTGCTTTTTCCTCTTAACCTGCTTCAGCTCTGTAGAGCTTTTTTCTTCTAATTTATGTATGTTAGGAATTGGGTCATTTCTTGCATTTTTTTAAATGCATTTTGGTTAGCAGTGATCATAATAACCATTTGAAGATCAGATACATTTACATTTGTTCCAGACACTTTCTGAGTACAAACTTAGTTCTTTACGGCAGGAACCCCTCTGGCACGTTCCTTACATGTGTTCCATCTGTCAGTCCCAAAGGGAACATTTTTGTTTTTGGGAAGGGAGGGGGATGGTTTCTGTTTGGAGGGTTGTGGTTTACAGTGAGATGAGTTAGGTTTGCTTGTTCTTAGAATGGTGGTCACCAAAAGAGCTATTAGAAAGATCACGTTACTGCATCCCACATATCAAGCTAATAAATTTTCAGCATTATATGGGAATTTAGAAAGAGAGACTGCCAAAAGAATTTAGAAATTCCTTAGAAGGCCAGTTATGTTTTTCTGCTGACAGAATGATTATATCTTTCTCTAAACTTTGTACAGTAAGGTGACACTCATTCTTAAAAACTAGTGAAGTCAATGGAAATGTAACTGGAAATTCTCTAATAAATCTCAATTGAATAGCTTCTTTCAAGTGACTTAACTGACTGTTTGGATCTGAGATATTTTTCTCATTCCTTTTTGAATCACGGTTTTCTTATAGGTAGTTAGCCTTTTTTTTTCCTCTCCCATGTTCTTTGTGAGCAGAGTTGACTTTCATGCAGAGTGAGTGCTTGATAAATGGAAAACTCGGATCACTGTAGTACCCTGATTTCCCCTCCTGCCTCTGTTACCTGAAACTGCTGTGTTCGCATAAACTTGGGTTTGCAAGATTCTTTGCAGATTTTAAAACCAGAGGGAGGAGTGTAAGGGGCTAAGGGAAACTTTAGCTTGAAAGGTTTTCTAGAATCTGTTTGTGAAAAACAGCTTTTTATACTAAAGGTCAAGTTGTAGAGTATAGTAATCATATTGGTATTCGTGGCATTTAGCCACCTTTTGACTTAAAATAGATACTTAGAACACGTATGATATGGAATGCCATGGTGTAAGTATCTTTACAAGTGTTCACTTAAATTTTCAAACAGTTCACTGTAGGTTGCTCTTACCTTTGGTTTGCTTAACTTTCCCAATCTGAATGCCACAAGAAAGGGGATTTTTAGTAACCGTGGATTCTCTAAATTTCCAAAGCCATAATTTTAACAAAGATGATGCTACAAAGCAGCTGTGTGTATTGACTTAAACCTTTAAAGAAGAAAGCTTGCAAGTTGGTTTCTGGCCTTTAATACGTACTTTTAGGAAAAGTTCTAGTTGCTGTTATTTTTGGAAATGGTTTCTGGGCAACAGATCCTTCAATCTGCTCTTTGTGTTATTTTGTTGTTTGGCTAAGATCCTCGCATGGCTGCTGAAAAGCCATCAGCCAGAACTGCAGTGAAACAGAGGTCCTGCTTGTGGGCAGAGGGGAACTGGCTGCTGTGACCCCGGGCCCCTTCAGTCAGGGATGAATGTCCTTAGATCATTGGGTCAGGTCCGTACTTTGGGCTGCTGCTGCACTACTTGCTGATTACTGATACCCTGTTTACTTCAAAGGTGAAGCTCATCCCTGCAAGAGGATGGGGACTTTAATGGGGCAAACCTGTGGGACTAGGAACCACTACAAATCTAACTGCATTTTTGGTTGAAGATTGCCTTCTTTGACCTTTGCCCTTTTCTCAGAACACCCCACATTGCTGCACATGTATTTTTCCACAAGGGAGGAAGGGGAATGGAGAGGAGCGGCATCTGGTAGATATTACTCTCCTTGTTCAATTTCCTAATTCTGAAAGGTGATATCCTGCTGATGAGTGCAATATTAAAACTGAATAAAATATTGCGAATGTATTTGTATGTATGTGTGTATAGAAAGAATAATCTTTCTGGGAAATAACAATGCTTATTTCAAAGCCAATTAATACGTTCGATATCTAAATTTCATTTTAGATTACACAGTAGCTGTTCTCATGAAGTCCACCGTCAACTACGTGCCTCCTATTTGTGGCTACTTTTGTGATTGGAATTAGTCAAGTGTTAGTCACTTAGCATTTCATCCTTTTAGTTTGTCATTTGCTTTTGATTTTCTGGTGGTCACCAAAAAGAACTTCTAACTCCATAGCAAGTCCCTTTCCTGTACTTCTGTGTTTCCATTTCATTAAATTAATTTTCTTACATCTGGTAGTGAGAGGAGCAGAGAAAAGTTATGTTTCCAACCCTAGCACTGACCTTAATGCCATGTTTGCTTAACTACTCTGCCCCCATTATGGATCTGTGATTACTTCAAAATACAGAGTCGGACACTTAGGCAAGTGTTAGGTATATTGAGGTCTTTGTGTATGTGCAGCATAATTCTCTTTGAGCATATTGCGGTCTTTCCCATTACAGAAGTTTGCAAGGGAAAGTCTTAATTAAGGGGACATGTGCTGCATTGCTGTTCTTGGGGATGAAAAGGAAATGGCAGCTATGAACTGTATTAAAGTCACTTAAAACTACTGTTAGTGGATGTGTGTTTAATTTATATGATTTATATGTATAAAAAAGTAGCCTTGAATATTTTCCAGTTTGAGTTAAACTTAATATACTCACACTTCTAATGCTTCATGCTTGCAGAACAATACGACGCATTTGTGAAGTTCACGCATGATCAAATCATGCGACGATATGGAGAACAGCCTGCCAGTTGTGAGTATCTATTTCTTCTGGTTCCTATAGCAGCATTAAATTACTGAACGTTCAATAATTTAAGGGGCCATTGTTTGTTGTTAAGCTTCAGCTAGGCCCCAGGTTAAAATACTTTAAATTGGCAATATGGAAGACCGAGGTTGAAAGGAAGATGTGAGATAAAAGGCAGCTTTTGTTTAAAACATCTAAAACTGTCTCCCGTAACATGCTGTTCCTTTATTTTTGAAGCAGGTTTTGATATTGCCGTAACAGGTTTGTGATAGAGCTGGCATTTAACTCCATCATTAACTCTTGTGGTTTTTTTTCTCTTTACAGACGTTTCATGAATCACACTCTCTGCATATGTGGGCTGCCCTATACACCCTGTTTTATTGTTGCAAGCTGTCCCAGTAAAGACTTGCAGCAATGCCATATTTTTTCCCCCTGTGAACACAGGTTATTTCAAGCTTTTGTCAGTGGCAACCACTCTTATGCAGCAACTGGTTTTGGAGTGCTCCCTGATGTCAGTACCACCTGGATGTGGACCTTTGCTACCTGTAACAATACCAGTGGCCTCATTTGCTGTATCATTACAATTTGGCTTCTTATGTTAATAAGTTTGAAAAAGTAAAGGATTAAAGCTGGTGTTCTAGAAGTTGCCCTTCACTGGTTGTGTAAATAAAAATGTAGAATGACACTTCTGACTGAAGTTAGTGTGGTTTTCATAACTGTGCACTACAACAAAGCTGTAATCACAGTTAAGTTAGAATGTAATCCCAGGACAATTTTAAGCAAATAGCCCACAGTACTGCCTGTGAAATAGTGAAGGAGGGCATTTCTGTATTCCATGACTTTTTTGGGGGTTAAGAATGGGTTTATATGATTTCTCATTTTTGTAGTTTTTATTTATTCTATCAGTCTTTAACAAATGTTTATTGCTGCAATTTTTCAGTGTATCATTGTTTTACTGCCCTTGTAGTACTGGAATTTAGTTGGAAGAATAAAACATTTACTTCTAATCTGTTTGTTTTTAATATGCAGGTGAAACTTTTGCTGTGTATGAATAAACTTAAATCTGAGTGTTTAAATGAAAACTTTATTTACTAGCAATAGTGGGTGGGTCAGAATTTTAGATCAGGAGAAGGAGATGGATGAAAATCTCTGGTAATTCTTCAGAGGTGAAGAAATTTTCCTTAGATTGGCTATATTGTTTCCTGTTGTGGAAGCATGTTTGTTACAGAACTGACAAGAAACTGTTGATTTAACTTGCTGCAGCTGACTCAAACAGCTGTGCTTGTCTTCCTTCAGATTTAAATGACACATCAAAGGAAATGTGTTAGTAAGATAGAGCAGGCACTTGCACCACAAGCTGGAACTATGTAGGTATTGAAAGAGCTAAAGGTGTGTAATCTTTGTGTTCAGGGTCGAGGAGTTTGTTGTTGAATGCATTCACCTGTTTCCAGACTGCTGTATCAGTGCTGGCTGCTGCTGGCTGTGCTATTCTGAGTCTCAGTGTGGATTACTGACAAGTTACTACATGGCGAGTCCAGATCTGTGTGCTGTGGGGTAGAGGTGTTGCTTACCAAATGACTTGGGTTATCTGCTTTGGGGACTTGAAAGTCGTTTCAAAGTAATCCTTTGATTATAAACTGTTGTCTTCTCTAACTTACTATCAGCTTCTGGTTAAGTGGAAGTCTGTTGTGTAATAGATTGTTATGCCATTTCAAATTAACAGAAGAGTTTTAGTTGAAATGTAATTGAAACTTCAGCTGGTAGATACATGCATTAATTAGCTCATGCTGATGCTTATGATTTCAGAGAAGCCATGTGATGAGCTGTAGTTCTTAGTCATGAGATTACAGGTTCAGAATTGGGCACATTGACACAGTATCGGAGTGTTTTCTGCTCACTTCCCTGAAACCTATCTTACCCAAATTTGGATTCTTTTTACTCTATTTTCAGAATCTCAGAAATGGGAAATCTCTGCTAGACTCCCCTCTCAGGTATTCTGTTACTGAAGATAAAAACAAAACTATCAAGGGCTGTAATTTCTGTTGTCTGCCTCAGGGTTCTCAGTCCCTCTCCTTTCTGCTCCTCATTTTTTGACCTCCTTTTATTGTTAACTTGCCCAGGGTAGGAAAACCACTGCTTCTGGGTGGACCACTACCCAAATTCCAGCATCCTGATACGTTTCCTCTATCTCCTGTGTTCTAGAAGATCCTTGTTCTGACTTGATAGAAATGTGTATGCCTAACTGATAATTTGAGATAGGAGTAGAATTAAGATACCAGCCATTGTGATCGTCTCTGCGTCTCAGCTTATCTTTTCTTTTGGGATATTAAGAGTTATTATAAATAAGAAGTGATGTCATGTTAGCACCCAGCCACTCCTGTGCTGCTCCAAATTAACGCATAATAAGCAGTCTTCTGGCAGATTAAATATAATGCCACCATGGGTGCTTATGTGTCACAGCTGTGGTATGCTTAATTTGTGCCCGTTTTGAAAATGAGGTTGCATTCTTTGAAATTTTTCATTCTTTAACTTGCTGCTTGTTCTGTCTTGGACTTCAAACTGGCTCCTTTTCCTAATCTCAGTGCCAATATCTGATGTGGTGAACTTCACATGAAAGGCTTGTTCTAACAGGTGACTTACTCTTTAGCAGGAAATGGTTGGCTGCTTGATTACTGTTGAAAAAATTTGGAAAATTGGGGTGCTGTGAGGAGCAGGCTGGTGCTTAAAAAAAAAACCTGCTTTGGAGAGCCTTTTCAAAGGCTTTAGAGTCAAGTAGAAATAGGTAAGATTCAATAACTACTCAATTCTTGGCACTACATTTTGTGGTGGCCACATTTAGAGTATTTTTGCAATTTGTATGTAACTGCAGTCTATCCAAAAAGCAAAGCAAGCTGAGGACAGTTAATTGCAACTTAACAGAGTGAAACCAAAGATCTTGGTTAACCTGTTTTTAAGGTAGTGATGTGTAAATTCTGTTCAAGCAGATCTCAGTTACTGTATACTGATAAAGCAGCATGTACATCCTGACTGTGTGTTGATTTTTGTGTCTAGATGTGAAAGCATATAACCATAAGATTATTCAGCATTTTTCAAGGTTGAAAAGAAGAAGATTCAAGCAATTTTGTGTGCTGATGCTTGAAATCTGTCTGTGTACTCTTGAACAGCAAGACCATTAGCAGATTCTGTTAGAAACTGTGTTTTGTGAGAGCTCTCTTCATTCCTAAGTGGGGAATTGGGAAGGATTTAGCTCTCTGATTCCACGGTGGGAAGGAAAAAACCAAGGCTGGTAAAGTATTAAGAGTTCATGCTCTTGTGAACGAGTGCTCATGACCTTTGTGTTGGAAGCAATTCTCTGAGATGAAAAATGTGAGGATGAATGTTTGGCTTTTACAGGCACCTGGCTTATTCTTGTATTTTACTGCTGCTGTAGGCTCCAAGATAAAAATTACCAAGTTTGTGTTTGAAACCAGTAGTGCAGTAGTGTAAAGAGGTGTCAGAGAACAGCATCTGTAACAGTAGAGAAAAATGGTAAGCCATTCAAACAAGAGTTAACTTACTTTCAGGTCTGATTTTTGGCAGTAGTTTTGTTGAAAGATGTGGCTATTGAAGAATACAATACAGTTATCATTTCAGAGGTGAGGCTTTACTTTGCTACAGTTTCAGAGCTAGTACCACAATACCAACATTGGCTTTTTTTTTGGTCCTGTTTGCTTTCAATGAACGTTGCAGACGGAGAAGGTTTCCTGGAGTATCTGCAAAACATGTTACTACTCTGCAGACAGTTGTAGAAGCTAACATTTAAAAACATTATATATTTGCAGTTGAAATCTCCTGTGTATGTATTTCAGCTAAGGTAGGTGAGGGTGAGTTTAGACTATTTACAACAAAAAGTAGTAAAATAAATTACAGGAGAGGAGCCAAATGTAAAATTCATACTATATAGCCAGATAATCTGCAAACAGAAAAGCCTGGTATTACTAGACCCCTAGCACCAGAATGTCATTTTTGTAGCTGTAGTGTCTCTGCTGTTACTGATGTTGGTTCAGAATTTAGCGATGTGAAGCTCTTTCCAGGCAGCTAGAACTCTGACTACAAAGTCTAGCCTCTGAAGAAAGGCAAACTAAATGAAATTTATGACCAGTTTTGTTTAGTTTGTGTTTTTAACTGTCCAACCTTCCTACCCTCCTTGCTGAAGAAAATGAAATTACATAGTACTTCCTAATTTTAGTCAAGTATTGCCCCTTTATACGTCTTACAGTCTGAAGTGCCAAGTACGGAATTAAAGATTTGATCCTGAGAAACCGTATATAGCATAGCAAACGTGATTTTAAACTTAAAAATGTATGTTATTAGTTAAAGGGAACAAACAGCCATTAACTATTAATTTTTCTGTTTTAATGTCATGTTGTCTGCACATTTGGGGATTAAAAGCCATACGCTGCTGAGGCTTGCTTCTCCTTGTTTCCAAATATTTTACCCTGCAAGGTGTGAAGTTAGATGGTGTGGGCTTACCCTGCACTGGGTGAGGTCAGGGGAGGGGGGGCTGCAGGCAGGTGGCAGAGGACAGCTGTGCAGAGCACTTGGCTCCCTGTCCTCTTGCTGATCAGCGAGAGGTTTGGCTGCTTTGCTGCTCCCTTCCATTTGTCAAGGGTATTTGCAAGATAAATAGGTGAGGTTCAGGACAGAGGAGGGCTGTTCAGCATTCCCCTCCTACTGAAATGTCTCACTTTCCTCTCTGCTGCTTGAAAGCCTGACATACAAAGACCACTAGGATATAGGTGTCCTAGCTTGGTCTCTGGAGTGAAGCACAGTGGAATTTGTTTACCCCTGTGTCTTGGTGGAAGAGAGGAACTTTTGCAACAGCTCCACTGAGATCCTAAAAATTCTTGCTCTGAGTTTTCATCATTACATTCCCAAGTTGTATGTTTAGGCAGTATAAAGGCCAATAAACTACTTGCCCTCCTCGGCCTCTTAATTTGCCTGGCAACATTTCGAATTGGGCCCTCCCTTAAGTACAGCAGGAAGTGTTACTGTGTCTCCGCAATTAGAGCAATTGGGAAATACATGACTCCTACCCTCTCTGAGGGTATTTAAAACAAGCCTAACCTATCTTATGTACATTCCTGCGTAAACAGCCTGGTAAGTTACAGGTTCTTGTAAAGAGGACTTCCCCCTCTCCTAGTGCAGATCTGGTTTATGCAAGTGATTTAATCTTTAGTGCTCCAGGCTAGCATTTTCAGTTGTTTTGAGCAGGCTGAAGCGCCAGTGCAACTAAGTGAGAGCATCTGGATTCTAGTGATGGCTGAACACATGCACCAAGAGCAGCACTTAAAATGCCTCAAATGGAAGGAAAGTGAAGTCTGTAGTCCTTTCACACTCAGCTGAGGGAGGCTGGGAGGCTTTTGGAGATAAATACAGTTTTTTACAATAAACTTAAGTAATCGCCATTCAACTTTTAAGTAGACTGGGAGGGACAAAGTCTAAGCACTTTAACTGTGCAGCCCTTTCCTAGGTGATAAAACTGACCTGAAGTCTCCACCCATACTGCCAAAATGCATGTGTCGTGGCCGGTTTATCAATGTATGGCAGACATGCACGCTGTTCTGGAGGGAAACACAGCTCTTCCCCTTTGGTTTCCAAGGCTTTTTCCATGGTTGGAAAACGTGGGACACTGACATCATCATAAACACATTTGCTCCCCAAACAGGTCTGAGAGAAGTTGAAGCTTAATGCAGTGTAGCTTTTGAGTGCCAAAGAAAAAGGATTGGGCTGGTAAGGACATACCCATGTTACTCTGATACCTGGAATCAGGTGTAGGTTTTTCTTTACAACCTCAGCTCCCTTGGGGACCAGAACCCCAGCAATGCCTCTGTTTTTTTCCAGCTTTTTGGCACAGTGATTTATTTGTGGCTTTTGTTATAGTATCAGGCACTGATCTGTGACTGATTATAGGCAGAGAATAGCAGCTCTTTGGTCTATCCTGACCAAATCAGGAGCAGGTGTGAGCCATTCCAGTCCTGTTCCTACAACAGCACAGAATTGGTAACCTGTACTTAGGTGTAGGCACTGCTCCGTGCTGGCAGAAGCTCAGAGTGCACCCTGGGCTTGCTTACTGCACAGGGCCGAGTGGCCGAGGAGGTTCTGTCAGATAAGCAGTGCTTTTATTTTCACACAGCTGTTTCCTTTGCTTGTGTACAGTACAAATCCAAACAAAGAGAAAAGTTACAGAGCATACTTCAGATGGGCATTTTACTACCTTCCTCCAATGTGCATGAGTGCCGTGTTCTCTCTTAGTCTATGCTGACGCAAGTTCCCCTGACAGCAAAAGTCACCTAGTACTAATCAACTTCACTAGAAAAAGAGAATGATTTAAACAGTTTTTGCTTTTGCTCTTCTCAAAGAGCAAAAATGTGTATCTTCAAAATTATTCTGTCCCTTTCTCCTCCTCCTGAAGGAGTTTTCAGGGAGTTATGACCAGTTTTGGTTTGAAGAATGCGCACCAGAGGCTGAACATGGAAGCTTATTGTCTCTTCTAGCATACTGATTTTATTTATTTTTACATCTGTAGTTCAAGGATCTGGAAGGCATTTTATAATGATGACTCAAATCCTATCAGCTTATAAGCAAGTTAATAATACTGCTTCATCCCTTCTGTAGCTTACACAGCCAGTGTTGTCCTTTTGGCTTGCTAGCCTGAATTATATCAGTAGAATGCTAAATATCACACATCAAAGAAAATTAAAACTGGCAAAACAATACAGTATTTGGAACATGAGCATTAATAGAGCAGTACATTACACAGGGAGGCCGAATATGAAAAAAAAACATTGCTATTCAAGTCTATCCAGGCACTCAGAATGTATCTCGCAGCATTCAGTCATCGTTGACTTTGACTCAGTATGCAAAGTTAGCAAGGACTAGTTTAGTAGGAACACAGACATTGCACAACGTTAGAAAGAACAGGTTTATTAAGATGTCGGTGGCACATTAACAGCCTCCCCACGTCAGCCTTGCCACATGGTCGGTTTTCTGCTTGCTAGGCTTTATGAAGCCTAAGAGTTCCAGTTCAGAAACAGCTCGAATAAAACGAGCACTGGACATTTCAGTAAAGGAAACTGAGTACACTTTTTATGACACGTATTGATGGAGACACCGTTCTCTCTAGGAGGGAAGATTTCTAAGTCATGGTAAGCACAGATTACACAAAAGTTGTGTTGTACACTAAAATTGTTGGAAGTTAGGGCAGAGCCTACAGAAGCACAAATCTATCTAATTGGTATTTCTTTTGCTACATGCATACAACGTGACAACAAAGGAAGAGTTCCTTTCCCCGCTACTAAGAGAAGCTTAAAGCCTACAAAGATACTAATTCTGTAGTCTCTCAGCAGAAGAAAGAATTTATACTTTCATGTCCCTTGACAAAAAAACAGGAAGATGGATAATTACAGAGATTTTTTTTTTTTTTGAGCATCACCTTTTCTTTACGCGCTATTCACTATACCTTTCTTGCTGCCTTCCTGACACAAAGCTAATATATCCTTGAGTTAAATAGAGAATTTAGTTTTGTGTTAATTACCAGTGGAGCTTGTAAAAAAGGAAAGGCCTTATACTAAAGGAAAGCTAGGTGTAGTATTAGAGCATATAAATATTCTTCCTGTAGTTAAGCCTCCTTTCATACAACTATTCATCTCTTCTCTGTAGCAGCACTACTGTTGGAGCCATGAGTTTTGGTTCTAATGCTCATCCTTTAAATATTTTGCAGACCCCACTGCGAGAAGCAGAATGGATATTTTGTGGGAACTAAAATCCTCAACTCTAAGGTGCTAGAACTCATGGCTTCTACAGAGACACTATTGTTAGCATTTCCTCTGCTAATGCTTCCATCTTCCTCATAATAAACTACTGTCTCTCTCTCTCCATCTGCTCCCTAGGTCACAACTATCCAATATCTATTCCCCAGTAATGCTCACCCCTATACAGCAACTGTACCAACTCAGATGATTTAACCAAGCAGAATAGCTTCAACTTGTTTTATGGACTGTTGGTTCTGTTTCAGACCCAAAGAGCTCCTATGGACAAAAGCTGCTCTCTTACCTCGCCACCCTCAGCCCAACTATTTTAGCTGATCTATTAGTGTGATATTTTCAGTACATTAAGGCTTTTTAAACTAGTCGTGTTTTTTTTCTGGAATTAGTTACCAGTGCACGTGAAGCTGTATTTTAAAAATCCTGGTTCATTAATCCTGTAAGCATTTGAATGTCAAACTTGAGAGAAATGAGAAAGGATACTGGATAATATCATCCACCTGGTCTGAGGAAACTGCATCTGCATTTGGTCCCTCAACTGCCATCACGACAGTTGAGAAAGCCTAGAAAGGGAAAAGCAGCACAGATTTAACACATTTCACAGACGGACAAAGCTGCATATAAAATAATGAGCTCTAAGCTGATGACTATCACTCAGAAGGAATGAGATCTTGGAATGATAACTCCATGAGAACATCAGTTCAGCAGCAATCAAAAGAGCAAGCAAGGTTACATGTTACCATGGCAGGAACATAGAATGAAAGACATCACTTTATGAACTTGTGTGCCTGCATTTTAAATCCCAACACAGTTCTGGTCCCTGACCCATCCTCAGAAAAAATACAGAACTGAAAAACATTCTCAAAGCGAGACTGCTTAAACATTCTGGAAAAGTGAAGGAGGTAAGTTGGCTGTGAAGAAATCTATAAAATTGAGCGACAGCAAGAGACTGGCTAGGAATCTTCTGTACACTTTTATTTCCAATACACAAACAAGGCAGCAGCAAACAAAACATACTCAGAACAAGTAAAAGGAGCGTCCTCTGCACTGCATGTAGTTAAGCTACAGAATTTCTTGCCAGAGAGTGCTGTGGTTGCTAAAAAGTTATATTGCTAATGTAATCCAGGTAGGCTTATGAAATACAGAGGAACCATTCCAGTTTAGGAAGCTTTAGAGCTGCTTGTACTCTCTCCGCTTTTGGTCACAGTATGAGACAGGATATCAGGCTAGAAGGACCTTTGCTCTTCCCTAGCACAAGCATTCTCTCCAAGAGCCCCACACTTGCCAAGCAGCAGCACTTGCCTGTTTCCATAAAAGTGTGTCACAGAATACTTAAAAACAAAGGGGGGGGGAAAAGGTAGCTTTGTGAAGCGTAAAATCTGATCTGTGCTGAGCATAAAATAGAAGCAGAAGCAAAAGATTTTCATCACAGAGTAATAATGCTGGAAATAAATGATTCACAGCAGTCAGAGGAAGACTCTGGGCTTGTGATTGGAGTTACTGTGTGTTCTTGCACAGGAGGGACTGAGGTATGCAATGATGTAAGCTGTCAAAAGGGGCACTAAAGAAAAGCAGACATGCAGCAAAAAGATAAATCAGAATGCTGAAAGCAGGTAAAGGCACTGTTTGCATTGTCACATACCTCTAACCAATCAACGAGATTAATCAACCTGCCACACTCCAAGTGAAGCTTATACACTATGCATATGTCAGGGGCTTTATTAGAAATGCTTCCTCCATCACTCTTCAAAGCCTGATTCTGATGAAAAAAAAAAAATGAAGGCAGTTTTTAATCTTGAACAATTTTAAGGGCTAGATACAACATTATTTCAGGAAATTCACATGGTAGGTGTTTTAACCAAATGTTTACTGTTTGTGTGTTTAATGGCAAGTTGATGGTACAAGAAAAAAAAAACAAACAAACCCTAAGAAAATAAGAAAACATACCATTAAAAAAAAACCCAACGAAAAACCACCCAGCTACTTCACACCTGGTGTTCCTCCTACAATTCTGTACACTTACGCAGTCTCGTCTCTAATGAGTGATTATCTGATTAGGCTTTTCCCCAATTCTTTTGCTAGTTCTATTTACATATCAGAGAGAAATATTCTGTTCTGTGGATTCAGGAAAAGAAACTAGTCATGATTTGCCTCAGACTGTACCATGTAGAAAATAGAAAAGTGTCCCTTCCCCCCCGCCTGCCCAAAAGGAAAGAGGAAGTCTTAGTATAGAGCTATCAGATGTACTAAAAAGCAAAATTGCTTCTCTCATCTCAGAGTTTTATCTTTGAAATGTAACAATCATTTCTGTCTGGCTTGAAACTCAGCATCTATAAAGGCAAAAGTCTGATTTCTCACAAACTATTCTATATGTCAGGAAATTCAGGTCATCAGCACCGAACCATTTTCTTCAGAAGTAAAAAAGCCACTTGAGCCAGAAGCAAAAGTCTCTGTAGAGCTGCAGAAATGTACAACTTTTCATATCAGTTCATCTTCTTTTTTTCCAGTTTCCAGTTTCATGCACTCTAAGAAGCCAGCTCTCTTAACATGAAAACAACCACTGATCATTCCTTTCAGTTCATAGAAATTTTTGCTAAAATGCTTTTATATGCTACTGAAATATGCAAGTTACTTTTGGGAAGTCTATAAAGCCCTACAAGGATACCTTCATAAATAAATGCTTTTCAAGATGGGAAAGAAGATTGGGCAAAGAATAAAACTTTGCTCAAGAATCTCTAGCTTACCTTTCACAGATCTCAATCCCTGCAATTGGTGAGACTCAGATTCAGTTTGGACTCCAGCACTTCTGAGACATTTCACAATTTGCAGAAAGACTAACCATTTTCAAGTTTATTTATTCTGTACAAGGAACACAAAAGCTGCAGACATTAGGTTAATGTCTGTCAGTTCAGTCCAGATGGTCTCCAGATAAATTCAGAGTAACATGACTAAACCCTCAAAATGTTACAATCCAGACATTAATTTACCAGACTATAATTCAGGAGCATACCGTAATAGTTTCAAATACTGCTGTTACTAACCAGCACAGCTGAAGTCACACCTTCTGGCTGATCTAGTGGCTCACCACTGCCCAGAGGGATAACACTACGCCTTCCTCTTTTCCTATCTGCTACTTCTCCTAACTCTGTGGCTTCCTACATTTTACACTGATTTTCTAATCTTAAGGCCAGAACAGTTATCACAACCAAGAGAGGATGCACCTTCTAGAGCAACTGCACTCTCCTGGTACAGGTTCATCTGTAGAAATTAACATCTAGCTGGATCACATGCAAATGCCGACAATGATCCAGGGAAGATATTACTGATTGGCACTGCAGGATCTCTGCCAGCACCTGAAAGAATTCAGCCTCACTTGTGATAACTAGGCCAAACCTTTACAGCATAGCAGGAGGGAGCTGCAGCTGCGTGTGGGGAAACCTCAGCTTCCTGAAGCGGCAGCACACGTGTTGTCCCCGAGAGGAAATAACTAGACTGACAAGCAGGAAGCTGCCCTAGAATGAGCAGCCAGTTGTGAAACCACCTGTACAGCACAGGCGTGCTGTTTCAGGAAGAGAAGAGTATGGGAGTGGGAACAACCCAGAACACTGCTGCTGAGGGGTTTCTTTTGCTTGACCCTGCCCCCAGAGGCTAGACAGAGGACAGACTCATGCCTTGCCCTGCAATCAATGTTACTATCTTTTCTAAGGACCAAATGCTAGTATCCCCTTTCCCTGATACAGGAGCTTAATTGCAACTCGAGGTTTTTCGTTTCATAGCAATCAAAGCATCTTCATGGGTAATAGGACTCATTCCTTGAGATCAATGTGAAAAATCGCCTTTCTTACCCAAGGTCAAAAACAAAACTTGCATGACCATCTAAACCCCAGGAAGATCCAAGATCAGATTTCCTTGTGCTCACACAATACGAAGCAGTGCCTTGCTGGTATTCCAAGTTACAACTTGTTGAATTTCCAAGGGATCAGTGAAAACAGAATTACACATTTTTTGTGGGTTTTTTTTTTTTTTTTCAGGATAAGTATGACCTTTGGTTCATGTTTTGCTAAATAAATAAATAACTGGACTGGATTCCTGTAAGAAATGCATCACATATTAATCATTTGCTGCTACTCCACTGAAGCAGATCCTTTTCTGTCCAAGCATTCTGGAAGGAATAGCTCTAGAGAACTTTGCTCTGGTCGTGGCCCAGGAAAGTACAAGCCATGCAGAAGTCATGGATACAATTAAGAAAAAATATTTCTTTGACTCACACAGATTAAAATGCTAAGCAAGGTACTCAGCCAATACTGCTGCTGTTAGAAACTATGCCAAACCTTCACAATCTACTCAGAAAACATCAGAAGTACATTAAAGTATGTCAAAGAACAAAGTACAGGATGACAGAGGTCTTTAAATCCTGTTAACTCATCAAAGCAAATACTTATTAAATACATCAGTAGCTAGATTTCGCTAGCTCTCCTAATCTGTATTTTTACAGGTTTCTAAAAATATAAATTACTGAGGTTCATATTGGGTCTCTTTAATGGTAGCCCACTTGCTAACTACTGTTTTCACAAATAAGCTCTTTAAGTGGTTTTAGAAATAACTCCTGCACACAGCAAAACTGACAACCCTCATTCAAATAGAGGCACAGTGCCAACAAACCCAATACGAATCAAGTCGTAGATTTCAAAGACTGATCTTTATCAAGCATGGTTCCTGATAAGTGTTGGCTTTGACTCAAGTAACATATAATCAGTCAGATACAGCTACAACTAATGTTTTCTTCAAAAATGTAATCACATTTTTAAGGGAAATGTTAGGGCATAAGGATAACTCCAAGTAGCATCTATAATCAAGGACAAAACCATTGTATGTTCACTCCTTTTCCAAATCCCGCTGTATTAGTTTCTTTCGCTCATCCTGTAAATTTGATTTATGGAAGAAGTGGAAAAGGGGCTGCTTTTCTTCTCTGCAAAAGGGCAGGGTTAACTAATAGAATCAATGACAATCCTTTTCTTGGACTCGGAAAAGACAGGCTGTCAATACACAATAGATATTAAAATAAATGTAAAAAGAGAAACAAAGGACTCCTTTAAATATGCTGTATTCAAGCTATTGTTAATGTCATCACTCCACCTGAACAGAGCCTTCACCTTACAGCAAGTCTACACAGTGAGGACTAAGCACCAGCCCTGTAAAGAAAGTCTCTGGAAAGAGCCACAGACACTGTATTTTTCCCCATGGACAGTCACCCCATTCATAATGGAGGACAAAAATGACTTTTCTGCTACATTTACAGGAGAAAGAAAAGATCATGACTAGAACGGGCTCTGGAAAATGGATTCCCCACAAAAAACTCTTTCCATAATTAGTTTCTTTATTTCAGCCAGATTCCCTAGCTCTTTGCGAAGTCCCCCGTTGCTTATCAACACTAACTTGCTGGTTCTCTGCAAAACAGCTGAATGTGTGCCAAGCTTCACGAAACAGCAAAACCAAGCCTTACACATCATCCTCATGTGCAGCCTTCAGAAACTACTCCAGCACCACAAACAACTCGCTTCTTACCTTCAGGTAGCAGTATGGGTTATTTAAAGCTGTATGAAGTGCAATCCTTGGGGCAGCATTCAAGTGCCCACGGAGAACACTGGCTGTGTTGAAATACACTATCTCATGCAGAGTCTTGTGGTCTGCAGGAATCAGGTAATCTCTGAAAAAGCAACATGAGGTATGGGGGAAGGAGTGGAGGTACAAGCTTTACCTTAAGGGAAACAACAGAAGTCTACTGCAGCCAGAGACTATAAGAATGTATGTTTCCCAACCAGTACTGACAAATCTCTGAAAAAACGAGATGAACAGTGCTGAAATCAACTTTTAAGCAGGGAAGTCAGTTATTATCAACTCTGCATCTAATGGATTTAGTGCAGAACTCTAGCTGGGCCACTGACAAATTAAAAAATAAGGCCAGCAGCTAAAATGCTAACACAAGTCATGTACTCTACTCCACAGATCTTGCTTATCTGCTCAAGGCCTCCTGATGAATCTCTGCTCATCTTTGTCTTCATATTTGAAGCTTTTTTCTTCATACACAGTCATATTTCTGTTAGCTTCTCTGCCTCCCCCCACCAAGGCTCTATAATTAACAAGTGCCTTCATCTCTTCCCCCATCCCAAGCCTTTCACATTTTCTGTTACAGAGCTGCCTCCAAAACCCTATCTGCTATGCTTTGCTCACCAAAGCAGTTCCCAAAATGGATAGGATATCACACTTGACATCTATACAGTTTCATAAGCAGCACAGATCAGCAAAGATTAGGGTAAAAACTCTCGACTTTATTTTGCCACATATACCCAGTCCTCCCTCAACTTTTTTCTGTAGCCAAAATAAGTTGGTCAGTTCATGTGCCAATTACTTCTACTAATCTATGGAAAAGAGATTTTTTAAATTATTATTATTATTTTTAGAGCCCTCATCAAAGACAGAATAGGAAGGGAAAAAAGTGTGCTTCATACCGCAGGGACCAAGACACAATTTTGACAAGATTAACATGTTAGCAAAATTTGTTGCAACTTATGGTGCAAACTAATGCACGAATATAAAATGGAAAAGCTCACCTGACAAGACTGTCTATATAGTCAACAACTTCAAAACGAAGCTTTTCAAATTTTGTCAGTTTCTTAGACCGCCTTGATTCCTTCAACTCCAACAAAGTCTTTAAAAAAAAAGTGGTGCATAAAACTACATGGTAGTTATTCTCTGGAGAACACAATCTATATGTTTAACATGTATAATTAATTTTTGCTGGCATGTCCTCACTGATGATGTTTGAAAGTGTGACTGTGCAGTTATTTTTATTTAGGTCGGTGTATTCAGTTCTCAAACTGGTAGGAGTTTGAGAAATTAAGAAAAATATGTGTTAGGCAGAATGTGTAATTTACAAATTAAATAAGAAGAAACCCCCTAATTTGCATTTTAAAATCCTAGTTTATGACAGATATTTTCTATAATTTTCTATGCATCCAGTGAGCCTGACATATATAGTTGGTACTTATTCATTTTTAAGAAGAGTTAGTTATACACAACCTTTACTCAGAGCTCCAGCAAGCTGCGAAGAACTAACCATGGACAATTACACCTTAAGAGATCAGTTAAGGAACTAGTCAGTAAAGCCTATGCAGGTCTAACCTTCTGAAGATGATAAAGGTCTGTCTTCTTCTGGAGCTCCTTTTGTGACGATACGGACACATCTCGTTCTTGGAAAGCTTCTGCTACTAGAACAAAACTAATGTTTGTTATGTGGGGTAAACTTTTTCTGACTACCTATATAAACCCCCTAACCCAAGCAATCTGAGAAGTGTTCAGTTACGTGTTCACATAGATCCACATACAGGCAGCTTGGAATCTTGCACCTTGTAAAAGATTGTTAAAAAAAGGAGTCGGCAGTGCAGCTTAGCCAACAGTAATGAAGTAACTGAAGCAATTCAGCCCTGAGCAAAGATCCAGCACAAGCCTTGCACATCACTTGAATTCCGCTTATGTCATCCTAGGTCATGCTCTCAACGTTTTAAAGTTGGACAGATTAGTACTAGATACTACTGATGTTTTAGGAGTGTTCAAAAAACCACACACTGCATATTTTTTCCTTCTCATATCGGAAAAAACCAATAAGTAAGAAATGAGTTCTCTCTACTTAACTCAGAAACGGCAACCAGAGCAGCAAACCAAAAGCATGCTAACATGTTTCATTGTCCAGTTTTATTCTCATCTTAATTTACAACAAAATTTTGTTATGCCATGTAGTTTGTTGATCAATTGCACCAATAATTAGCAATTTTAGGTAAAAATAAAGAAGCAAAAACTCCCAAAGCACAATCAATGTCAGGACGAGTGATAATCAAAATCAAAACAAAAGGTAACTAGATTTCTTGCCTTACTTATGAAGATGGTAAAAAGATGGAGATTTCACCTACAGATCCCAGGTAAAGCTCCAATCAGCAGTGACAATCATGATATATAAAAGCTTTTTGGTGACTTACATAGAATGAGTTGGTATTTCCAGTGCCCTGTGGACATTTGTATTTGTGTTGAAGACTTCAAAACAGAGAACTTCCTCTCTCCACTACTATACCAATGTATTTTGAGATATTTTTTATCAAATCCTTCAGCTCAAAATAGACTGAACATATGGATATTTTGTTTCCTCAAGCTTCATGCTTTTTTTTTTTCCAGTTCATTAGGCAGTTGGGAAGATGGACTTTGTTGTTGTTCAAAAAAATAAATTTTGGACTATCCTTTCACTCTAAGGGCTCTGTGGGAGATTTGGGTACATACAATTTTTGGCAGACTTCTGAAAACTCCCACTAAAGATCAACACAATCAGAGAACCATACAGGAAGAAGTCACCTAACTCAGCAACCTATTCATATAAAGTTATCTTAACTTCCCCTTCTCACTTTTTCATTATAGCTTAAATCCGCTTTGAAAACAAACTAAGATCATTCATGGATTCACTAGACCTCCTCTGCTTTAAAAATATCTTCAAATCCTAACTGAAAATAAATACAGCCTTTTTTTGTTTTACAGTTCTGCATGTCCCTGAATTCCCTGAGTTGTTCTTTTTTATTTATTTCCTCAAGGTAAAAATCCAACTACTTAAAAGCCTTTTGCTTCAATTCTTTTTTTCCAAACTAGATGAACCTTTAGGTTTTCCACCATAGTTCAGATTCTTCAGTGCTGGTATCTTCAGTGACATATACAGCTTTTTCAAAGTGATCACTTACTTCCTGTGCCACAGCCCCGCTATTACTGCATCTATTCAAAAATACATGGTACAGGCAAGAGCCAATTCTTCTAAACAAGCCTCAGTTAACCCTACAGCATTACATGACTACTTTAATTAATATTAGACTGCATTTGGTGGCTTATTGCCTACTTGTCCAAATGCTGGGTAGCAACCACACTGATAATGAACTTCATTTAATATGCATAAAACAGACCAGATGATAACCACTTCATCTTCAAAAGGGAATCATAGGGGAGCATTTCTCCATAGTTCAGGGGAAGCAATGAAATTCCTATTCCAGAAGAATGCTGGAATATGTCATACTCCTATTTCAGAAGGAATATGTCAGTTTCTGTTAAGCTGCCTCTGAAAGACGGAAGGCTGCTACTTATTTGCCTTACTTGAACTTTCAAATATGTCCCCCACCATGAACAATCAAATATATGGGCCTGACAAGTTACAGCATGTCAGCAGAGCCCTGACAACTGGCGCTGAGTGTCCTAGCTCTTATATGAACTTAACTGAAGGTATAGGTGAAAGAACTTTATATACATTTGGATTAAATACCATGTCATAAGGAAGTCTGCTCCTATTTATCTTTCAGTATCTGTTTTTATTTGTTAAATGTCTTTAATGATTGCAACATCTAGTAAAATGCTTAAAATATATGTATGACAGATTTAGTGAGTAATGTTTGCTGATCTGTCCAATTTCTTATCTTACATCACTCTTCTGTATTATAAAAAGCATGAACCACATACCAATAAAGAATATAAACATTTCCTAATTTTGTGCATGTATTTAAAAAAACAATCCTGAAAAATCTGATGGTTTGATACAATGACAAGGTATCACCAGGGAGAATGATACCCATTGGTCAGATTATAAAACAGCTTTAATATAATCTACAATGGAATGTATGATGGTACACACCCACCTTCTAGTTTCTGAAACTGGGTCAAGAACTCCTTCAACTTCTCTACTGTCTTATCAAACTCCTTTCCAGAAGATGACACAAAAATTTCCACACATTGTTGAAGCATGGTTACCAAATCAGACTTATTCAACATCCTAAAAGACACAATTGTTGGCTGAAGTTGAAACACAGAATGATGAAACAGCTTTCAATCTTCTTAGTTGAAAAAAAGTTTTAAAATAATTTGAAAAAACTCTTTTTAAAAGAGAAAACTTCCAAGATTTCAAGCATTCAGTCTTGCAGTAAAGTCAATTTTTTCCTTGCTGTCATTAACAGAAAGAAACAAATCAAGTTGGATAGATGTCCTTCACATTTTCCTGCAGAACTGACAACGAAAGCTTTTCTGATATTCTACGTAAAAACACTTGCTGGACACAGAGTTACATTTTTTGAAACTGTGAGTCAGTTTAGAGGGGGGAAAAAAAAAAGTATGGTAGGGTTCATAACTCATTCCTAAGAATCGTAAATGAAATGGTAAAAAAAAAAAAAAAAAAAAAAAAACAGTAACATATTTTTGCTGGACACAGAGTTACATTTTTTGAAACTGTGAGTCAGGTTAGAGGGGGGAAAAAAAAAAAAGTATGGTAGGGTTCATAACTCATTCCTAAGAATCGTAAATGAAATGGTAAAAAAAAAAAAAAAAAAAATCAGATTAGTATGTATTCACACATCCACAAAATCCATTACTCTCTGTGATTCAGAATGATTCTCAAGCAAAATCCGAATTGCTGTTTTCTGCATTTAATTGCTATAAACCTAACCACCACTAGAATCCCAGAATCATTTAGGTTGGAAGGGACCTCTTGAGACCATCTAGCCCAACCTCTAGCCTAGCATTTACTTACTTTTAATTATGTATTAGGGCATTTTGTAAATGTCACCAAGCACTGCTCAGTCTCAGAATCTTAATTTACAAGATATCGAAGCAAGTCCTTGCAAATATCCATAAATAAAATCCAGAATTACAGTCACTGCATCAAGCCAGTACCATTACACATGCACTTAACTTTTTTCATGCAGTGGGAGAGTTTCCCATTGCTAAACACTCTGGTTCTGAACAATCACACATTTGTAAGAGCTGCTGTAGGAGCCCTTCCCAGCCTATTCTTGTGGTTTTGCTTTGTCTTATACAAAACAAAGGTGCTAATACAAATTTACGACAACAATGGGATTACACGGCCCAAAGAACAAGCAAGAGGGTGGTTATCACATATCAGGAAACAGTAAAAGATCCTTTTCAGCCTTTTGGGCTTGAGATTACTGCAAGGTATGCCAGGTATCAGAGAGCGGGGTTAAGATTTTAATTTGGTTAGGAGACAGGCTTAAAGCAGAAAGAAAGATCTCAAATCATCCAAAGACAGTAAATAAATCTGTCTCCGATTATTCAGAGACGAGTTATGAAAGAGAAGAAAGGAAGCTAGGATGAAGTCCATAGAAACTCCATCTAAATGCTGAAGTGGGGAATCATCTGAGGAAGTGATAACAGAGATTGGTCAACAACAAAATGACAACAGTCACAAAAGGGTAGGGCTGTGATAAGCAGTATATGACGAAAGACATCAGTGATTAGCAGACAAAAACAGAGTACAGTATCTAGATAGAAGACAATACGTCAGACAGTCCTCGAAGTTTTGCCACCTAAAATCTTGACCAGATGTCCCAGCCGGTTAGCTTCCCATAACCAACCAAGTGAGACACTCTCCAACATCTCTCTTCTGATTGGATTAATCCAATGTGAACTAAAGCTCGCACACTACCCCTGTCTCCCCATGATATTTTTTTTAGACTCTAGACAATTAGCTTAAAGTAGAATAACTATTGGATTGCTAAAGTTAGATCACCTGAAACACCATCTTTGGGGAGAGCATTTTTAGCAGAACGGATAAAAGCCAGTTCAAGGAAAGACTGAAGTAGAGAAACAACCAACCACAAAAGGAACTCAATACAACAACTGAAAACCCCACATTCAAACATAATTCATGAAGGGCAAAAGAAAGACTTTTTTTACAAATCAAGAAATAAATTGATCAAAAGCTTCTCTATTTTTTACTTTCTAAATACAAGGAAAAAAGATGGACTCCAGAAGAACATTGAAAAGAATAATAAGGGATGGCAAAGAGTGAACATGAGGATATCAAACAGATGATGTGGCCCCTGGGAGGACAGAGATATTAAGGAACAGTGAATAACTTCCATACTTGAGCAAAGGGGAGAAAAAAGATGATTGTGAGTAGAAGGGGAAAGATCACATTTTTTTTATTTTCTTTTAACAGATAGCAGCAAGATTCTATGAAGAAAAAGGAGAGACAAGAGGAAGTATATGTAAAATGGAAAAGGGAGTTAAAGAAAAAGTTAAAAGCTGAAAAAATAATAATCACAGCTAGAATCCCAAGTATTCGAAGGAATCATGTTGAAGGAGTTTTGTCAGAAAAATGACAGAATTCCTGGATTAAAAAAAAAAAAGAATAATTTATGAAAGGAATGACCGTGATCACTATATTTCTATCAGAAGCTCCCACAGTGGGAGCCAGGACCAGAGGAAAATCCAGAGGGAGATGAACAGATAAGAATAAAGGGGGAGCAAGCCAGAATCTGATGGCAGCACCAACTTTGAGACAGGAGAAGAGGAATATTAAAGGAAGTGGAAGAAAGCAAATTAAACATCGGAGGAGAAAAAGGAGAGGAAAAAATGGCCGAGAATTATTAGAGATTACAGAACAGACAGTACAGGAAAGCAAAATGACACATTTGTGGGCAAGGGTTGATAGGTGACTAAGTGCTGTCACGATTCAGGAGAGTCAAAGAAGGATTAAGAAGGAAAGACTATAGAAATGACAAATCAAGCACATAATCCTTTCAAAGGGATGAGAGTAAAGAACATAGTACAGTGGTGGTGCATAAGAACCACTCAATATGGCGAAGGTACAGTTTGAAGAGTATGTTTCCATGTGTATATGAGCCCAGAAAGTTATCCTCCACCCCCCAATGACATGATTTTTCTATTCAATTTTACTGTCAGAGACACATCAAATCTCACAAGCTCAGAGGCTTTTGAAGAGGCAGTTATGGTAACCATGTTGCATCAGCTCCTTGTGCAACAGAACTGGTGTATTATTTGAATGAATGCAGCTATCAGGAAACAGCCACTTGCCATGATAAAGCACGTTTAAAAGTCTGTAGCTGCAACATTGCAATTGAAGGGTTTTCTACTAAGAAAATTGGCTTTTATGACTTTTCCATTTTAAACACTGACAGACAACTCAAGCGTAGGCTCTCCTAAAGTCCTAAGCTCACAATAACACAAAAAATTAACTCAGTTCCTGTACAAACTGTTAGACAAGGGAGGCAGGGGGAAAGCAGTAAAACAAAAAAGTAAGAAAGGCCCCAACTACTCATTTGGAACAGATTCTAATTTTCACAAAAGATTAAAATTTAGGCCAACTAAAACTAATAATTTGGTTGATAATATCTAACACAATCATACTTTAAAAGACAAAACGCAACTGATGTTCTCATTCACACACAGTAATCTTGGTGGTTTCAGCATAATTACTCAGGGCATAAGAGATATTAGAACCTGGATGAGTTTCATGGAAAACAGTAGAAAACCAAAATGAAACCAGTAGTCAATTATACTTGCAAACAATTCTACAACTAGCTGCGAACAGGTAGTATCCTCAGCTTCAAGTTCCAGAATAACAGATGACTGATATTCTCCATGTGTACAGTGGTATTAAAACAAAATGAGGGGAGGGGGGGAAATCACCTTGCTAGCTGAAGAGATGACTCATACTCCTCTGTCTCCCACACTCGGTTTTCCAAACATGCACAGTACAGCTCCCTGATCTGTTATGCAAGGTGAAGAAAGGATAAAGCGTTTTACAAACAAAGCAATGAGTAACTCTTACAACAAGCTTTTCAAAGTAATATGTAATTCCTTTGGAGCTTGTTTCCCAGAGATGCAGAATGATTGCAAAAAAAATGAGAGCATTTAGTATCTTACAGAATTAAGCTCCTAGTGTTGCTGGAGTCTGTGTGTTGCTCTGCACCAGATTTCAAACAGCTAACATTCAGATAAAGATAACTGCAGAGAACAGAGAGGAACTCCAATCAAATGCCCCAGCTAAAACATCTTTTTATTAGCAAATACTGTGACAGTTCATGCTGATTTTGTAGTTAGGGACAGATTCTAATAACAATGTGGAATACACTGAGAACCAACAGACAAGCGCACATGCACAGAATACATTGCTCTTCTAGTGGAAGAAAAAAATTCCTTAGCATGAGAAGGTGGATTTAATGATGTTAGAGCAATATGGATATTAAGAGCAATTATCACTGTTCCCTTACTATCATTTTATTCTGTACAGAATGTTGCTAAAACTCAGACTCTTCATCTGAATTTGACTAGTGAGCTAATACGTGGCAGAAGAGTACACATTGTCTGCAATGCATACAAATTATCACAGATGTGGGAAAGTTAATGTGTGGATTCTTTTGCTGATCTGTGCATCTGCCTTCTCTTGGAAACTCCTTCCTGTTGACTGACAAGGTATGCATCCATGCCACTAAAGAAACCACATGCTCTTGCCCTCTGCCCATAGCAAGAAAGCATCTGTCTCCATTTTAAGAAGTAGGGAGCAAAGCAGCAGAATAGTAAACAAAGAGAAAGAATAAATACTTATTCAGATGTCATACTTTGAAACAAAAAAACCCCATGTTTCACTAAAATGGAGTAACATACATCACCTGCTTGCCCAAAGGATACTTTGGAAGAGAAGATGTGAAAACATGAAGACATCTCAGAACTGAAACATAATTTTCATGGTAAACATGCAAGTCCTCCAGCAACTTCTGTATTATTTCCTACAGTGACAGAATAGTTGTTTTATAAGTCATTCTGACATCCATTTATTTAAAACTCACATGAAGTACTTAAAATGACCCTGAAGTTTTGAATTGTGGTGTGCTATGATTTAAATCACCAGTCTTAAATTAAGACTACTACGCAAAAAAGCTGTATTTCAACAGTTCACTGCAATCACATTGCATATTGTTGATTTTATTTCTTCTTCCATCTCACTGGAGAATTGTTATTGATTAGCATTATTATTTTACCATTTTCAACTATATTTAGCCTTTAGATTTGGTATGTCATCTCGCAAAAATGAGACTATACACTATACCTTTAACAAGCAATGAGAAATTATATAGCTACTTTTACTAAAATCCTTATTATTTGCATTTTTGTATTATAAATGCATTTAAAAATTTATTTCTTATATTGTGGTTAGCTGCTCTTTTTTTTAGTTAGGTATACATAAAAAGACCAGTTCACAGAAAATACAGAAATATGCAGTTGCTGCTCCTATGTGCTCTTAATTTGACTTCTGTTTATTCATAGATTGAGAACTGCAGAAAAAAAAAAAAATCATGTACTAGGAAAAAGAAATTATTAACTGCTACTACTGAATTTACTGGATGGCATCTCATTATCACTGGCCTCCCATGGAAGCCTATGTAACACTTCTGGAAAACCACACTCAAAATTTCTGGTAGCTGTACTAAACTACTTTGGGCTCATTACATTTAAGTTTGTGAATCAGAAGATCTCCTCTCACTTATCTTCAGTCAAAGATAAAGAGGAAAAAACCACAGGATTCTCTACTTATTTTATTGCCATTTTGCTCAACTCTGAGCAAACTATTCCAAATGGAAAGACAAAAAATAAAACAAGCCACTGAAGTTCTCTAAAGTTAAACTGAAACAGATTATCAAAGATTTAAAAAAAAAAAAAAGCAAAACCTTATCTGCAGGCAATATAAGGAAGTAGTGGCATATGGAAAGATTAAGTATCATACTGCAAAGACTGAAAGTAACAAAGACACTTAGTGCTGCAGAGAGCTTTCTGATGTTAAAAAAGTTCAAGACGATTAAAAACATTGAAGACATTTCTCCCCATAGACTTCTTATTTATTAAAATTTAAGGGTCACTGATACAACAATTGTTTAAATGACTTCCAAGAGCCTAGGGTAGACACTCACAAGTTTGTATTTTAATTCTAAGCAGGATCATTAAAAAAAAACCAAACTATTCCCACCACAAAAAAAGCTGAAAGAAGAAAACAAATTCTCTTTAATGCTGCTACATCAATCTTATTCCCCCAAACCCAGAGCTTTATAGCATCTACATTTCCCTCATCTTGTTTCCCAGCTCAAGACTGATGTAGTTAATATACCTAAATCGCAATGCAGTAGTGCTATGTATTTTGCCAAATAATGGAGTAAAAAGGCATATTCTGTTTTACAAGAGTTTGAAAACATTATTAGAAGACTATGCAATGTCATTTCCATAAATATAGATTGCCACATTTACATAATTTCAAATGAAATTTGTCATGAAAACTTTCAGACAGAGTTGTAAGTAATTAGGATGTAAAATTGCTTTTAAAACTGATTATTCTAAAAAGGTGGAATTCTTCCCATAGTTATTAAAAAAAGCGGTAACAACACGGAATATAAACTGCAGCTGACAAAGGATATTGCAGGTTTAGGTGCTAAGCTTGAACAGCCAGTTTACCTGGTCCTGAACATGAACAGCAAATTTACATGAAGTAGTACCATAGTGACTTTGAAAATATTTCCAAAGTTTGGAATGATATTGTAGATTATTATGACATACAGAATAAACAGCACCTCATTAATGCAGCAATAGCGTCTTTTCTCCCCAAGTAGACTACACTGCCAGCTTGGCAATGCAATAATAGTCCTACCCCTATTGTAGAGATTAGAACAAGTGTCTTCAATTAAAATTTGTCAGAAGCATCATATGCACATAAGCACAAGAATTCCAGCTTCTTTCCCAAACTTACAGGGTGAGGCTTGTGAAATAAGGGGTATATTATTAAACATATAAAGTTTAAAACATGTAAAGTTTAAGTTGATGCGTATTCAGCTTTCAAAGTAGCAGCCCATTATATGATCTTTAAACTTTAAACAAAGAAATAGAGTCTCAGCTGCTCATTCCCACTCCTTCCCTCCTTCTGTTGTTTCAACAGGAGCATTTATACACCTGCAGAGTGAACTGCGTTGGGGAAATAATTCTGCAGAAACAACCCAGCAAAAAAATTCCCATGTCTTGTCTGTTTTTTGGTCAGGTTACTTAAACGGATTGTTTCTCTGATTACATTCATTGCACAGCCACACAGTCAGTTGTGCTGGTACATCTGCTGAGGTGTGCATAAACAGCAAGGGAACAGCAGTAGCTCAAGCTATTTTTGCCACTGAAGATTATGGATCATAAAGTCATGTATAAATCATGTCTCGCCTTGACTACTATAATTGCACTGCATTTGCAAACTTGCCTGCTACCAACCTCTCTTCCAGCCGTTACCATTGTTCTTCACACTTAAAAAGTGCTTACAGACCAGGAAGCTCTGCTAGTATAAATTAATTGTTTTATCTCTAGTAGTGTCATTTGCCTGACAGGCTAGCTATACCTGAGATGGAGAGTTAGGGGAAACTTTACTCTGAACAATGCTTCCACTGGGAGTGGTTCAGCTGGTGAAAATAACCAACAGATCTTTGTTGGTGAATTCCTAAAGAGCTCACAATAGTAGTAGCCTGACTTTAGTCACTTGACAAACCTTCAGATAAACATGTAACATAAATTAAAGTTTTAATCCTAGTGTGAATGTGTGCCTCGGGACCCAGACTGCCCTACTGAGTTCAATCAGAAACTAAACAGAGGGTATGGAGGATTAAGAGCTTATGAAATAACCTCCAAGATTACTTACTCATTCTTCAAACACTTCACTGACTTTCCAAGAAAGTCAGTCTGAGTAAGTATTAGAAGACCAGACCATAAATAAACCTTGTAGCCTTCTTTTTAAGCAGTTATATTTCTAGACATAGCTAAAAGTTGATGTAAGAAAAGTTGTGCAGCTTTGTATAAAGGTATACCTGGCAACCCTAAGAGATTTGGAATTTTGACTTGCCGATCTTAATTCTCCATTACTGGGCATGAAGCACAGTATGTACAGTATCAAAGACGTCATACAGAACTATAAATCTGAGTCTTGTATTTTATTATGCTCCACAAACTAATATATTGGGAAAGTTATTTTTGCTCTCCAAAGACATTCTTAAATTTTTACCTTTAAGAAGTTGTCTGCTGTCAGCAGTGCAATCTGTTTCTGTGATGCTTGACTTTCCACATACCTGATGGCAAGAAAAAACAAGAACATAAAAATTATAATATAAAGTATGATTAAAGATTATAGGGTTAAAAAATTCAAAACGTTTATGCTGCTACAAGGATTTCTTCCGAAAGATTCAAAAAGGGACAGTCAAATCCAGCAAGTTGAAAAGCCACTCCAAAACCCTAGAGATTATGCTCCAAGTCAGCTTAACAAGTTCAAAAGTGATTTATGGTTATTTGTCATAATAGCTTGTTTCTGTATTAAGAACAAGAGAAAAAAAAAATTCAAGTGATTACACATCACAGAAGCTGTACCCTCTAGATCAGAAGATTAAGGCTTCCTGAAATTAGTTAGAACTGTCCTCCTTTTGATCGATTTACCTTTGCTATAGAAACATACACACAAGTGATCTACAGTTTTCATGGAGCTACATTTACAGATTCCTTTTATCTTTTTTAAAGCTGACTAAATACAAGACCGTCCAAAAATTTACTTCCCCTTTTACCTCCTAAAAGAGGGCAGTCTTCGTATGTTTTCGCACTGATCATGTGATAAAGAATTTACCCTCTTCTTAGCGTCTACCAGTTGGCAACACAGTACACTAAGAGGCTGGGAATAGAAGTGCTCCACAATACAGAGCTGAAAAACAAAGCAAGAACCAGTGATGTTAATAAAATTCATCCTCACTGCTATATCTACCTTTTAATGCTTTCTTATTACTACAGTGCATATACTACAATGGTAGTAACGGTATTCCTTTAAAAAAAAATTCATCAAGTTCTTAAATATTCCATAAGTCACTACAGGACACTGATTATTCAGTTTTAAACACAGTCAAATAATTACTTTTTTTGCTGTATGTGCTATTCATTTTCAATACCTCATCTTTCCCCCCTCTTACATAGTGATAACTATAGCTTGTCAAATACTGTCTATTCACTTGTGTGAATTACTGCATTCTTTAGGTTACATATTCAGCTCCAATGTTCACAAACAACAAAGAGTATATTTAAAGATCTGAAAAGCAACTACTGTACACCAGCAAACTTATCACGTCCTAATTTCAACTTCTGTTTCATGTACACAAAAATACACTGCTAAGCTCTTACTATGCGTACGTACAAACGCGCTTTATCACCGACTTCAGCTGCACTAAATGTTCACAGCATCAGGGCCTTGCAGAATAGTAGCATACACTCATCACATCTATTCTTAAAAACAAAACAAAAACCCAATCAAACAGACTACCTCACTAAAAACTTTTAAAACATAAAAGCTGTCAAAGAGGAAAGACACTTTCTGTCAGAAAAGTTAACATCACTCCTAGACATAATGAGATGATGGTGATCCCTTGTATCTATCACTTAGGAAATCTGATCTGAAATTGCTTCATCCTTGAATACTTTTAATGCACAAGGACGCAGCCATATGCTGTCAGGGCTAGGACTTGTATTTTCATATCAAGCCAATGGGGAATCATTAAATCCTGGTGACTCTTTCAAATAAGAGGAGTTGAAACCCATCAAAGCCTGTGCAGGTCTGTCTGCAGGAAGAGGTACTACAGCCAGGATATTTCTCCTGGCCACATAGAATCACTGAATCTTAGATATCAAAGAATCTGAGACACTCTAAAGGTATATGACACTAAAAAGGTACACTTTACTAACAGGTTCACACATGGAACCAGGCAAGAAAGAAACAATTTCATAATCCTGCATTAAAACAGATTACAGGGATTACAAATTCTTTGGAAAACTCTTGTCTGCAATCCACACAAAAACTACAAGGAGACTCAGACACAGAAATATATTTAGATATGAAGATCTATATAAGACAATAAAAATATAATTATCATGCTCTGTATAGACTATTTTTGGAAACCCTGAAGTCTTCCACTTTGTCTCCTGAGAGGGTAAATATAACTCCCACATTGCTGCACAGCTGCTTGGAGCACAAGCATCACCTACTCTGAGGCACAAAGTAAGTGACCCCACAGCTCCCACTTCCCTGAAAAGGTAAGAAGCGTGCATCCAGAAACTACACCAGAAGAGTTCAAGCGGGGAAGAGACACTGCTGTAGCCTACTCACACCATGACAAACCAGAGTACAAGGACCTGGTACAGAGGATCAGAGCTCGAGAGTTCTGCCAGGGGTGTTAGAAGCTACAAGTTAACCTATAGCAAACTACAGGTCTTTCTACCCACCCTTCTTCTAAGGCAGGTTACCCTTTTACATGTAACCTTTAAATACAGTTTTTCGTGGCAGAGTAAGCTTTTACATGCTTCTTCATACCTGTCCTACAAGTTTTCCCTTAAAACCTTAGCAGTTAAGGTTTTAACTTTAAAACACCCACCTGTTCACAGATCCAAACTGTTGCCAAAGGACATTTTTTTCATCCAATTCAGTGACAGCAAGATTAGGACCTAAGAAATCTTTCAGTGCCTAGTAATTACCCTTTGTTTTCACAACCATAATTTGAGTTCTTGTTACCATTACCTACCTGAAATCCTTTGATAAAATTCTGGACAGAAAAATCATGGTACAAGAATATGTTGATGAGAACCTGCAGAACTTTCTCACCCAGTTTAAAGGGAAACTGGGCTGTCAGAAGCAGCTAAGGGAAACAAAAAGGAAAAGTAGCCATAGCAGAAATTCTTTCCTGAATTCAACTCAGCAAAATTTATATATACAATTTGATACAACTCTCATTATGTGTTAGCATTCAGCTAAATGAGATACTAAATACACTGACAACTTCTAAAAACAGTATTTCTACTAAAATATCCATGCAAAGATTGATTTTCAGTTTATTATTTCACCACATTTTTGTAAGTGCTTTTTACTAATATGCAGCGTTTGAAGTTAGTTTTCTTAACACTATTTTTGTATTTATTTTTAAAATTACAAATAACAGAACAGAGATTCCTGTAACAACCACAGATACCACTACTTTCAGCACGTTTTACTGTGATTTTGGAAATCCTGCACAAAGTGGTGTACCAAGAATCACACAGGCACAGAGTCTTATATGGCTTGACCATTTGGATAACTCTGCTAATTTTTGACAGGCAGCAAAATTCAGGCTGAACTGATTTTTTCTATGTTTAAAGCTATCTTTTTCTGCAACAAAGTAAAACTCAAATCAAAGCACTACTTTAATGAAGAGGTGGGAATGTCAAAGTGTAATTGCCCAAGTAGGCATGCACAGATGTCAATGCAAATGAAAGATGAAAGCAGATGTGTGAGTGTGTCTCAATGTGACAAGGAAGCTCTCAGTATTAAGCTACTCTGCAGCTATAAGTAGAAATATCCAAAACCCACAGGAACAGATTGCATTTCAAAAGCTTCAGACAAACCTACTTTTAAAGGCCACATATGTACACTGTGCTTGAATACACACACTCTCTTCCTATTTAGAAAGGGAATTACCTTGTCAATTACAGTAGACAGGTGCTCCTTACAGGAAAGGGACTGGAAAAGCTCTATGCACAGCAGAGAGGAAACAGAGTGAGGAAGTAAGCTGTGGATAATCATTGGAGATGTAGCGATTCCAAAAATCAGTACTAGAGGTAATTCGCGGATATGCTGACTAGGTCATGGGGGAAGGGAGGAAAAAAACATAATAGTTACATTATAGAATATCATGAAACAAAACCATTATGTTCCTACTACAGCACTGAGCTTAGATGCAGAAAGGGATAAATTAAAAAGTTTGTTGCCAATAAACCAAAAGAGTAAAATGAAGAAGATAGAAAGCTATTTAAAGCCCTAAATTAGAAAAGCAAATTAAATTATATTTTAGGATTCAAATTTCAGGAGTGGCATAAAAAGCATCTTTTCAGTTACAGTATTGTACTGGTCCTATCTTCCCAAAAAGTTATATTCAGACAATTGAATCTTATAATATGAATTTATTTTTTCAAGGAAATAGAGAAAAAAAATAAGAAGAGACAGCTAACAGTCTCAAGAAAATTTACGAATTTTACACCATTTAATAAATTTAAAATAAATATGAAACCCCTCTAATGTTCTATGTTCCCATTATACTTAAAAAAAAGAATTCCAACTTCTCCAGATTCAATCTTCCTCTTTAGATAATTTTTTAGTAAATGCTTTGAGAACTGATAATCAGGACTGAACGCTGTATTCCTTGTGAACAGGATACAAATTATAGAAAATACAGTGTTTTCAGTATTATTTCATAATTATTTTCCATTTTTTATTAGTTTCAAGGAGATACAAATTCTGCTATCTTAAATATCTTCTAGGTTAAACTTGACAGTTTATTCCTTTCCTCTGTTTTCACCACAGAAACTTTTTGACCTTTGTGTTCTAATTGTTATCCCACAATTATTTCATTTCTTTAAGTCCTCAAAAGTCATTGCTGGAGACTTAAACATAAAAACAATAAACTTCATATATTACCGTCCTCTGTTGATAACCTAAAAGAATATCGGAGAGAAACTGAATCTTGTGATTAACAAATCAGAAGAACCTCTCACATTTACCGACTTCACCCTTATTATTAAACATGTTTAAGACTGAAATGGAGAGAAACAACCCAATCGCTTCAATTAAGCCAAAGATCTTTTTCAATGTATTATGCAACTCTGCCAAGTTTCTATTTTACCCATCTTCTACATTACTTCAATCAAGACAATCTTTAGTTATAAGATCATTTGAATCCTTTAAACCTTTTTTCTGAAGAGACATACAATCTATGAAAAAAAGTTTATTTGCAAACAGTAGACTGACAGACCTGAACTGCACTTCATCTACATTCCACATGCTCATAATTAGGTATTTATCCTTGCCAAAATGCAAAATAAAACACAACACTTAAAAAACAATTAAAACCTCATTTTCCTCTGCCTTACACCCTAATTATTTCCAGATAATTGTGCATTTCTGATTTTACCTCTTGAAATGTTCCCCACAGAACCCATCTGCCAGATCTGAAGTAGAAAAATATTTTTATTGTGGGTCTCTCAGCAAGTGAAATCGCCTAGCCTTGTTTAGAGGTAATGTCAGGTGTGCACGCTGCAGCTGAATTAATTGTACAACTGCAGCCCCAATTCTGCTGCAACTGTAGTTTCAACCTATGTTCAAAGTTTTATTTTGGGGACTAAGTGTAAGATGCTATTTTTGGAGAACAGCATGGGGTTTTGGTTAGAATGCATGAGATGAAATTAAGGAAGACAGGTTAAGGAAGGACAGAAGCACAGGAGCACCCGAAGTAGTCAGCTACTCGTTACAGATCCTGGCCAACACTGAGAAATTCTCTGGGTAAGTTTTACATACTCTATTAGTAAGCTAGTGACCTTTAAGCAGCATTACATCAGTAGTCATACAAAAAATATACTCTGAAAACAATTTTAAAAGTCTACAGAAGAAAGATCTAGGCATCTTAAAAAATTAGTTTCACAATCACAAATTCTGTAACAACAAGTACCCATAAATCCTCTTATGTAAAGAATTAAATCAGCCACCCAATATCTCAACCCAGCCCTTAGGCACTCTGGTGCAGAGTTCCAAGTTAACTTTAGGATAATTTATGCCCAAAACCTAGAAAATAGGTTTTTGCTCCATCACTGCTGCAAAGAAGCAGCATCAATATTTCATTCCAACTCTCCACTGGCCTCATTGTTACACTTCAAAACAGCTGCAAATAGAAAATGGGTAAAGGAGTGGAAGAACTAAACTTCAGGTCACGTTACCTGCTGATGACTATGAAGTCTTGAAGTACTTTTGTGATGAAACTTTCCATGTCTTTGAATATAACTACAACTGGAGGAGATTGCCAGTGTCTAGAAGAGGAAGTTCTCTTTTTGCTTGGAGTTTTAGAATCCATTTTCTTTAAAGCCATTTGTTACACATCAATAAACAGAAGACAGGAAAAAGACTGAATCTCATCTACGATATTATAATGCTCCAAAGTGACATGACTGACTTTTTGCTAGTTGTATTTATCATTAGCATCTAGAATTGCAATTTTTCTTCCTTCTGTTTGGCACAGCAGGAAGTACAAAGAATAAACAAATTTTTAAAACGCACATTCCAACAAAGACAAGAATAGGTCTGTGGGACAGAACTGGTGAAATTCTGTTGGGATTAAGGGAGAAGATTTGAGTTCTGTACATGGACGTTGCCCATTTCCTGTATCTTTACCCAGTAATAAAAGGAGCATGTACTCATCAAACTTTTATTTAACACACTGCTCTGATGAAGTCATCATAAAATCAGTTCTAACTTCTATTCATGACAGAAACAAAACTTAAAACTTCATTAGCTTTATTGAATATAAAGATATAGAAACATTTGAAAATTATTTTCTCACTGCCTGTCAATGTAGTATGGACTGCAGATGACATAATGGCACATTATAGAATCATAGAATCGTTAAGGTTG
>NW_009235682.1:0-287 GCF_000690835.1 Fulmarus glacialis
CCCTTGGGGGGGTCTCTGAGGTTCCTTTGAGGGGTTCCTGAGATCCCTTGGGGGGTCCCTGAGGCCCCTTGGAGGTCCCTGAGGTTCCTTCGATGGGTTCCTGAGGTCCTTGAGGGGTCCCTGAGGTCATTGAGGGGTCCCTGAGGTCCCTCTGGGGTCCCTAAGGTCCTTGAGGGGTTCATTGGGTCCCTTTGGGGCTCCTGAAGTCCCTTAGGGGGGGGTCCCTGAGGTCCTCGAGAGGTCCCTAAGGATCCTTTGAAGGGTCCCTTGGGGAGCTCCTGGGGTCC
>NW_009235683.1:0-3555 GCF_000690835.1 Fulmarus glacialis
GCCGTGGCAAATGCCTGGTACAGCTCGTGTATTTCTGGCTCTGTCCCTCGTGAGTCAGGGAACCAGAAATACCTCTCGCAAAGGGAGGCACAGAGGGCACTGGGCACTTGCCCTGCGCCGTCTGCCGAGGCAGCGGTGGGGCTCTGGCCGGAGAAGCGCTGAGTCACCGGAGCTGGGCTCAGGTGTGAGCGACGGGGCCCTGGGCGCCTTCGCGGGTGGAAATGCACCCGCGGGCAGCTTGGGAAGGTCAATGGGCTGCTTGCCGATGGGTGATTTAATCTCACTGCGGCGGCATTAACACAAAAGCCAAAGTTATTCCATAAATATGCGGCTTCTTAATAATATTAATAGTGTCATTTATTTACAGGAGATTCAGTAATATTGGGGAAAAAGGCTTGATCTTGTCACAATCTGATATTTTCAGATTCTTCTTTCTTAGCAGAGCGTCCAGAAGAAAATGCCAGGCTTTGCATAAATGAGCCAGCCACCCAGGTGATTTATTAATCATGGCGTGTAATTGTCCTAACCTGCCGTGAGCTCTCTCCGGCCCCTGGGGACCTGGCTTCCTAGTTAGCTGCAGAACTGCTTTCTCTGAAGCAAAAACGTCAGGACATTTTTAAAGAGATATTTACTTCTTCATACAACAGGGGAGTTGCTTAACTTGGAGGCTCTTTAGTCACTGCAGAGGTAATACTGAATCTTTAAAGGAAGGATGGAGATTGAGGAGCCCAGAAGCGCTGTGGGGGGCGAGGGAGGGAGCTCGTGGTCTCTGGTCCAGGCTCCATCGCAGAGCGGGCTGTGGCTCCCTGCAGCTGAGCCCGGGAAACCTCCCTGGATGGGGAGCTGGCAGCCCCTCTGGGGACCTCTTCCAGGGCCGACCCAACCTCCTCAGTCTCCCTGATTTCCAGTCTAAGCCTCTCAGGCTGCAGCTTTCTGTCTTACAAGACGGCCTTTGTGTGCAGACACCAGCTGGAGGGCTCTCGCGGGCGCGGGACAGGGCGTCCCTCTCTCAAGCCTTCAGGAGGGCAATGCTCTGGTGGCATCACTGCGGGAGCTGGAGGTTGGCCCGAGTCACCCCGGCCCCACAGAGCCGGGGGACAAGGCGTGGGGCTGGGGAGATGTGCTGCAGAGGTGTTTCTGTAGCCGACAAGGACGTGGGCAGAGTCCTTGCCCCTTGCTGGGATCAGTTTGATGGGATCCTCTCTTGGAGAGAGTAAAGGCTGAACTGGGGACGCACCCCACGGCCAACGCACTGCAGGAGCCAAGGAGACCTGGCTCTGCTCCCGGGTCAGGGTGCCCCAGTGACCCACGGTGCCATGCCCGCGCTGGCCATGCGGTGCAGCTCACTGTGCCCGTGCTGGCCATGCAGTGCATCTTGCCATGCCATACAGCCTGCCATGCCCACCCAGCTCCTGCTCCTCCGATCGGCAAGCAGAGATCATTGCTGTGTGCATGGTGAGCTGTCCCTTTGCAAGGAGGACCCACCGGGCATGAGCGGGGAGAGCAGCAGGCACTGGGGAAGGCAGGCAGGGACAGAGGCTCTTCAGATGCACCAGTCCTGCCACCTCCTCTGCCTCCCTGGGTGTCCCTGGCATCCTGCCCCAGTCTGTCCTGGCGCCTTTTATCAGATAGCAGAACATAAGAAATATAGGGCAGCTTCTTCAGGGACGGTCGCAGCCACAAGGGATGTCCTCGGGAGCAGGAGGTCCCTGGTGGCCCTTCACCTGTGTGTCCAGTGGCTGAGCATCCAGACCTCCCAGCAAAACCCATGGCCTCCTAGGAAGATGTTGCCATCACCAGATAGGAGCTTGTTTGTGCTGGGGTGGGGGGAGCAAAGGGGGCTCCGGCTTTTCCCTTGCAGCCCTTTCTCTGTGCGAGGGAGGAGGTGGGCATGTGGCAGGGCATGGCATGGCATGGCTGCAACCCGGGTACTGAGCTCCTGCCCCGCCAGCCCTCATCCAGCCCCTCGCCATTTGTTATCTTGCCCTCGTCCTATAAATTGCAAATCAGCTGCAACAAAGTCCAGAAGAAATTGATTACAGCGCGGGCTTGTTTGCTGTATTTGGGTGGAGAAGAAAATATGGCTGAGTGTGTCTGCTTAAAGCAATTCTCTATTTCCAAATATGAGAGAATTGAACATCTTTAAAAATCAATACAAAGCCACTTCAGCATAAAACAAGAGGAGATTAATACTTAACTTGTCTGGAAAAGGGGAAGAGAGGCGGTGGAAAACGTCTCCAGAGAGAGAGATTCAATGAAATTCGAAGCTGCCTGTTTAATGCGAGAGGTAAAAGGTTTAAAATTAAAACCCCTCCCCCTCCATTAACTGGAAGCTAATGAGGTGCTGGAGAATTGATATAATTTGGCATGGAAATAGGTTCTAATTTCTTTTTTTTTTTTTACTGTGCCTGAGAAATTTGTCAGACTGATGATTTCTGCTTGAAAGGAAGCAGCCAGGTATTTTCTGCAAGAACAAAGGGATTTGTTGGTCCAACAAAAACTTTATTAAAAGGCTTTGCAGTGTGAGTTAAGCGCTCTTCCCTGCCAGTGAGGATGAAAGTAGCACGCAGACTTAACGGAATTCTTTCCTCTTACCCGCTTGCATTCTCTCATCCACCACACACGGTTTGGCATCATCTGACGTGCCAGAGAGGGAGAATACGTTTTGGGGTGTTTTGAGAGTGGGTTGGGCTTTTCCTTATGGGGAGGTGGGGACCTCGACACTTGTCTGCTGGAATTACTGTGCTGGAGAGACCCTTCTGCTGCTTCAGCCTTCCCAGAGACCCGTCGAGATCTGTTGAAATACGAAAATACTAATCTTGGATTTAAGTTTAGATCTTGACTCTTTGAAGAGCTACACGTGTGCTGTGTAGGTGAATATGAATGGTGTGGTGACGGCTGAACTGCCATCAGGTTCTTCTGGGGTGAATTAATGTGGCATGTTGACAAAAATAACATTGTACGTATTTTTATCTGACTTACAGTAGAATGCATAAAGAGATTACAGTGATGATGGGGTTTTTTGTTGAATTTAAAGAATACATCTGATTAGAGATTGTGCTGAAACATTTGGATAGAAAAGGCCAGAGCTAAGGTTTGTTGATCACCTTAAGCATGGCAGGCAGGGGGGCAGCAGGCAGGGGGGCGGCAGGCAGGAGGAGGCAGCAAGAGCGGCTGCTCTGTGCCAGATGTGGTCTGTGGCCTTTGCGAGCTGTTTGCTTCCGAGCAAACACATTTATTATGGACTTTGCCAGGAGAGCCCCACGCGCTGTTAATGATTGACTGCCCTGGCCAGGGGGTTTCCAGGCGGCTCATGCTCCATGGCCTGTTGAGACTGCTGGGCCGTTGCACCGTGCGTGATAGCCTTCCCGGTGGGCGAGGAACGCAGAGCCATTCTGCCCATCTTCCCCCAGGAGCTGCTGCGGGGGGGGTCCCGCTTGGGTGGGGTGCTGGTGGTGGGGTGGCTGTGGTCGGCTCTGCAGCCCATGTGTGCCCCACCGCCAGGCTGCCTGTTTGCAGCAGGGTTCCCCCAAAAGCCCTGACCTGTCGGCTGGG
>NW_009235684.1:0-324 GCF_000690835.1 Fulmarus glacialis
GCGGCTCGCCAGCGAGCTCCCGCAGGTGATTCCGTACCGGTTACGCTGCCTGTAATCACCGCGGTTCCCGGACACCTGCACAGCTTCACTTCGACAGCCCCAGCCCTCTCTCCTGCTGCCCCGGGGCCCGGGCCAGCTGCAGAGGATGGCACTGCAGCCCCCTCCGGGTTTTCCCTTACTGGCACCCACCGCTTCCACCGAGAAGAGGTCTCCACCCGCAAGACTGAGCGCGCAGCAGCCGCACGCTCAGCGCCGGCCAGCGCGCGTCCCGGGAGCGAGGGGGTGGAAGGAGGCGGCAGGTGGGGTGGGCGAGGGGCAGGGCAG
>NW_009235684.1:770-1046 GCF_000690835.1 Fulmarus glacialis
CGGAGGGATCTCCACAAAGCCGCAGCCTGGCAGTCGCTTCCCAAGGAGCTTTGCTTTTGTTTTTCTTAAATTGGGTGGAGAGAAGGAAAAGCAAACATTCCCGAAAGTTAAAGGCAGATGAAGCCAGCGGGAGCCCGGCGCTGCGCAGCGAGCTCTGCGGGAGCCTCGCCACCACCGCCCGCCCTCCACCAAAGCAACCAGGGTGGCCAGCGGCTCCGGCTGCCCCCGGACTCCGACTGCCCACCGGCACAGAGGGGGCCTGATCCTGCCCCCCCA
>NW_009235685.1:0-4943 GCF_000690835.1 Fulmarus glacialis
CAAACTATTCTATGATTCTATGAAAGCAACAGTAGGTTGTCATCCACTTTAGGAGCTTGGAGAAAATGGGGATGGCCTGATTTCTCTGTGCTTCGCATGCACTTGCTGATGGCAGGAATTGCATTGCTTTTAAAGCTTTAGGGTTTTCTTTCAAAGAGATTCTGCTGTTACTATCCTAAGCCTTCATCTGTTCTACTTGTGTCAGTCTCTTTGTTTTGTATTTTCTTTTGCATTTCTTCATGCCCCACTCTCCTTACTGTCCTGGTATGTTTGGCAAACAGATTTTGTTACTAGTTTCTTTTTCATTCCAAGATCTGTCTCTCCTTGTGGCAGCCTTTTGTTCTGTAGGCGTCATGATCAACTCTTGTCACTTCCAGAACTGGGCAGCAGATACTGCCTGCTGTGTCTATTCAGTAGTTACTAGACTGATTCATAATTACTGTTAATATTGGTTATGCAAAGTCTGCTTCTACCAATCATGGGTCAAGCTTCTTTTATTTGTTCTTAAACATAAACTGGATTCCAGCCTTGATGTCTTACTCAGATATGTAACCAGGCAGTATGGCAAGTAGAAGCATTAGACAGTGAGACAGTCGAGCAGTACACAGTGGCAGGCTGTGTCCAAACAGACCATATCATGGTGTTCTTGTGTTTTCTCTATATCTTTAATTACATGCTCTGGTTTATGAACAGACACATTTTTTCTATATTGTAATAATCTTAAAAAGCGATACTGTTTTTGTATTTCCCAGTCTGCATGTTTATCTGTACAATGATGAAGGTGTTTTGCTTAGAGCTTTGTTGATTGCTTCATTATTGTGCTACTCATTAGTTTGTTATTTGGCCAGTTATTTGCATTCTCAAGTACTCTTACTTCATTTGAGCTGTGATGTAAATTAGACTTCCTGGCTGTCTTTTTTAGGTTCTAATGATATTGCTTTCCCCTGTAGTAGCCTCACACAAAGGACATCTCTGAAGCTTCTAAATTTCCCTCTGATTGCCCCACCACCACCATTTTTTTTTTTCCCCTCTTCCAACTCACCTGTTCTCCCCCCAACCCTGACTTCTTTTATCTCCCTTACCTGTAGTAATTTCCATTTTCCAGTTTCAGTCTTTCTGACTCCAGTAGTTGACTAATCTCCATGTTCTTTCTTTTCCCAGCCAACCTTGTTTTATCACCATGTTGGTTTCTTATTGAATCTGTTTCTCCTTTTCTTGCCCCAGTTTCTCGCTTTCTGGCTTTTTTTCCTTGCTTAACTCGATCATGATTTCCAGTCCATCACATACTTTTCTTTCCTCTCGTTTCTGATTTAAGTTATTCTTCTCTCTTATCTTTCCTGAAAATATCTCTCTTCCTCCACTTGCATTTGTCTTCCTTCCTGCTCACCTCTGAAGTCAAATAACAGTCATCCAAAGAGTGCAAGAACTTTCACATCCAGGTGCTCAAACTGCATTTAGCCTCACTGAAAATTGCAGCAATCCTATACTGCAGTTACAGAATAATTTCATTTTTAATATCCAACTAGGGAAGCCCAGTGTTGGACAGATTTTTGAAAATGAGGCTTTTGGAATTGAAGTCTTAATAAGAAGTAAACTAGGCTTCTCAGAAAGGTTTATGCCTGTGGAGGTATTTCAGGAAGACAGCAAAAATCCCTTAGTCGTAAGATTTTCCCTGGCAGATATGAAATCCACGCCCCAGAGAATGGGCACTGGAACTGCCAATGGTAAGATGGCTAAGGCAGAAATAGCTTTTTTTTTTTTTCCTTCCCCCTTGGCTGTGCTCTTGGAAACAGCTTGTTTTGGCTGAAATACCCAAATTTATCCTAAACCAGATATTCAGGATGTGGTCAGTGTTGTCAGTTATAAGGAACTGAAGCAAGGGCTAATAATGGGACACTAGCAGATGGCCTTTATATCTGATATTGCCACGTTACTTTAGTAAGTGTAAAATCATGCAAAACGACTCTTGAAAAATTGACTCAGTGTTTCAGTGACTCATTATTACATTTACTGTTTAACTCTTCTGCTGTTTTATTATGCAGTGAAAAGGAGGTAATAATGAAAGTCAATTAAGAATTTAAGTAGACATGAGAATTGGTTTTAGAATTGTTAGTGATCACTAAAAAGAAAACAAACTCTTGATTACTTTTTCCCTAGGTTTGAGCGAAATAAGCTACATGCACTCATGTCTCTCAGATATGTTTAACAAAAGGTAAGTTAGTCCATATTGTTTCAGTTCAATTAAACTTGAACATGAATCCTTCAGCTGTATGAGTTCTAAGTACATAATATGATTTAGCACAGAGGTGTAACTAATTTTTATATTCTTGCATCAGTAAATATTTCACTAATATATTTTCTCTAGGTGGCAAGTGTACCCACTTCACTCACGTGTGACATTAGAGGAACAAAGTAATGTATTTTTGCCTACAGTTCCTGGCTACAGAAAAGTAAATATGTTGAATCATTACTTTTTTAAGTGTGTAAAACCTTTTGCTAGAGTAATAATAGCAAATAATAACGTGTATAAATTAATACTATCTGTGCCAACTCAAACCATTGTGTGAGGGCAAAGCAGTTTTGCTTTTTCAAGATGTAAGCTGATTGCCTTTCTTACCAAGCTGTTGCTTTAACTGTTTAGACCTCAAGAGAAGTGCAAGAACAGAAAGTTGTCCTCTAATTATTATGTGACACTGTTTTTATCCTTCAGAATAGTTTGTGTATGTCGATTCTTCTGCCTGCATGACAGTATTATGCTGGTGGCACTGCATAGCAAAGTAGTCTCCCAGTATGGGGGTCTCTTGCCTGCTTTGTACCCCACATTTTGGCTAGTGTCTTGGTTTTCTTTATCACTGCTAATAATGGGGTGTTCTGTTATGACAAAGGCATAAGGAAATATTTCCATTCTTCCTTTATATTGTCATATGCTATAGTACTTTATTATGCTTTTCTGGTCTTAGGACAAGAAAATACAAGTTTTCTTGTGTTGTATTGCTTTTTTTAATATGCAGAGCAGAAATACTATGTTGCCATTACATTTATATTTCTTCATAGCAAGTTGGGGTTTTCATGTAGAAACATTAATGTGAGTAATTTTTTCTTTATGCATTTGTTGCTCATTTTTTGCTTCAAAACTCAGGTTATTCTATCTACAAACATAGCTGAGAGCTCTGTAACAGTTCCTGATGTTAAGTATGGTAAGTCATCTAAATCTTGTAATTGTGTGTACACTGTTTTCCTTACTTGTGCTAGCCTAAATCTCTGCAACACGTCACCGGTTTACAAAGCGTTGCTGCTGGAGTTTAATTTTGACAGTTGTTGAATTCTTCACAACAGAGAACAGCTTTAAATCTGAATATATGAACAAATAGTAGAGCTACTGAGTGGGGTGTTGGTTTTAATCTTCACGGGGGGGGGAGGGAATTTTAAATGCAGTAACAAGCAGAATCAGACCTCATGTCACAAGTACCTTAAGCTTTTTATTCACATTCTGACTATGTTTTGAAATAATTGCATAAGATGAAGTGAATTCTGATATAGAATGTCTAAATGCAGAAATGATTGCCTTTTAATGCTTGTCATCTGCACTGACTATTATATTTATGTTGAAATCTATTTGCAGTTGTGTTAGTATTCAGAGTGTCCTGGGTCTGGTTGTTTATAAATCTAGTGTTCTCTTTAGTGGTTTTCAAATAATTGAAACTTTCCTTTTCTGATAACACAAAATCAACCGGTATTTTTTCATCTGTCATGAAGATAAACTTCCGTAATAATACTAAATTTTTTTTTTTTTCTTAATTGCAGTGATAGATTTCTGCTTAACTAGAACTTTGGTTTGTGATGAGGAAACTAATTACCAAAGTTTGAGACTTTGCTGGGCATCTAAAACAAACTGTAATCAAAGAAAAGGTAAGATGACAATAGGTAATGGAAAAGAATTTTAGAAGCTAACCTTCATGGAGAATTCCACGTTGCTTTTCATTTTATTAACAGTGAAAAGCATGGATTATATTTGTCGTTAATAGTTTATACAAAACCGTAATTCCTTACCATGTCAGGGTATTAAAATGCGATTAAACAACTATGCCTGAATGTTTTCTTTTGTTCAAGTATTTTTCCAGAGGAGCGTTTTGTATTTTACTGAAAAATATTAAAATTCATGGACCATAAAACTTATGAGGATTCTTTGTTATTTAATAGTCATTTTTTTTATCATGGGCCATTTTTAAAACGGGGAGATAGATACTGCTAGGTATTTATTAACTACTTCTGAGTTTCAGCAGTAAAAGAAACTTTCGTGTCTGTCACTCTTAAATCAGTTGAAATATCCACAGCAGTGTCTCTAGTATAGACCAGTGTTTGTAGCACAAGATTAAATATGATTTCATATCAGCTCTTCTAGTAAGACAGTACTCTTGAATATTGAAATCTTTTGTTTCAGTCAAAAAGAGTACTAAATAAATTAATAAAAGTGACATCTTTAGATATAAAAATATCCTTATTTTCAAATATTATGAGGACTTCACAATTACAGCTTGTGGTGAGTTGACCTTGGCTGGACGCCAGGGGCCCACCAAGCCACTCTGTCACTCCCCCCTCCTCAACTGGACAGGGGGGAGAAAAATTACAACGAAAGGCTCGTGGGTTGAGGTAAGGACAAGGAGATCACTCATCAATACCGTCAGAGGCAAACGAGACTTGACTTGGGGGAAATTATTTTAATTTATTACCAATCAAATCAGAGTAGAATAATGAGAAATAAAACCAAATCTTAAAACACCTTCTCCCCACCCCTCCCTAATTCCCAGGTTCAAATTCACTCCTGATTTCTCTACCTCCTCCCCCCGAGTGGCGCAGGAGGATGGGGAATGGGGGTTGCGGTCAGTTCATCACATGTCTCTGCCGCTCCTTCTTCCTAACACTATTTCCCTGATCCCGCACCG
>NW_009235685.1:5416-16299 GCF_000690835.1 Fulmarus glacialis
CATTTCCTACAGGGTCACAGCCTCCTTCGGGTGCATCCACCTGCTCTGGTGTGGGGTCTTCCACGGGCTGCAGGTGCATATCTGCTTCACCGTTAATCTCCATGGGCTGCAGGGGGACAGCCTGCCTCACCATGGTCTTCACCATGGGCTGCAGGGGAATCTTTGCTCTGGCACCTGGAGCACCTCTTCCCCCTCCTTCTTCACTGACCTTGGTGTCTGCAGGGCTCTTTCTCACATATTCTCACTCCTCTCTTCTGGCTGCTGTTGCACAGCAGTTTTTTCTCCTTCTTAAATACGTTATCACAGGAGCACTACCACTTGCTGATGGGCTCAGCTTTGGCCAGCGGTGGGTCTGTCTTCGAGCTGGCTGGCATTGGCTCTATCGAACGTAGGGGAAGCTTCTAGGAGCTTCTCACAGAAGCTACCCCTGTAGCCCCCCTGCTACCAAAACCTTGCCATGCAAACCCAATACACAGCTTTATTTCCATTTGGTTCTGGGTCAGTGTAGGTTATGCAACCAGCCAATATACAACCAGTAGAAGCAGCAGTTTGGTGCTTTTGGACTTGTTATGCATATGACTTAAAAATACAGCCTAATTCTCCAGTAGAGTATCCCACTGAGCGGAGCACCCTTTAGTTTGTTGAAGTGAATGGTGTTTGGATTTGTGAAGATAGATTTTCTGAATCAGTGTGTTTTCTATAAATAGTAGATCATAAAGATGTTTTGCTGTTCATCATGGTATCTTAAAAGTTGTTTATATAGAAGATTTTTGCTAGCTAGAGAGTCAAATAGGAAATCTGAGTATACTCGTGTAAAGAAATACAAGTGCAAAGCTTATTTACTCTGCATATAGAATCTTCAGTTTGGGGGTGTGCTAAAACTTGCATTGACATTTATCTATATTAAATCTAGATTTGGTAGGACTTGCCTTTTCCTAGTTCGAGGAAGTGTACGTTAGCACCGGATTTGTCATGTCTTTTCAACTGAGAAAGATGGATGATGATTTGAGGGCAATTATGTGAAAGAGGTATTTGAGTGAAATGCTTAAGTAACTCTTTTGTTAGTTACTGCTGCTACAAAAGCAAAGTTGTTTCATCCGATCCTTATGTAGGAAAGGATAGAGAGAATGTCTCCACTGGGCCTGTCTGCTGCAAGAGAGCAAAATACTGGTCAGCTGCAGCATCAGCTGTCACGCGCTGCTCAGCTGCCCAGAAGGCTTGTAGATGGAGGGGTTTTGAACAGCTTGAAACTTGGGCAGTTTACAAATTGGTCATTTCTTCTTTTATGTGAAGGTCGTGCTGGACGTGTTTCCAAAGGGTATTGTTATAGGCTTGTACACAAGGACTTCTGGACAGACTTTATTCCAGAGAAGTCAGTGCCTGAGATACTGGTAAGACTTTCAGGGAACATTAAGAATTTTTTTAATGTGTGTGGTCATAGCAGAGACAATAAAAAGAAGTTTTGCTTTACTTTTCCTGAAGACAGTGTATAGTTTGAATAGTTACTAATAACTGTAACGCTGAATAGAATTCAAGTTGTCAAATAATTGACAAAGACTATTCCACGTAGTTTTCTTCACAGAAGGAGATGCATTATAGCAGTGAAATGGATGTGGATTAGAAATAAGCAATCTGTTCAAAAGAAAAATATCCTTAGTTTCAGGTTTTACTAAATTGTAAACTTTAACTTATTTTTCATATAAAACATTTTGTCACATTTCCCATGGGGGGAACGTAACAATAACATTGTCTTCCCTTCAGCGTTGTCCATTGGGAACTACAGTCTTAAAAATAAAGAAGCTTGATATGGGGGGACCAAAAGCCTTGCTGGCAACAGCTCTTTCTCCACCCAGTGTAGGTGACATTGAACGTACCATACTTCAGCTGAAAGAGGTAGGCATTCTTTTAATGTTATTAAAATCAAGGTAATAAAAATGTACTGTAGAAGTGTTTTTCTTGGTATTTAAGCTAGTAGTAGCCTTAATTGGAACCTAAAATAGGAACTGTGTTTAGAGAATCTTTTCTCACACTTGACTGTTGTTTGGTCACCGTCCTCTTCAGCATAATTTCTGCAATTACTTCATTAAAACAGGATTATAATTTCATCAGGGAATAACGATACTGTTTGTGAACTAGCATCTGTGGTGAGAAAAAAAAGAAAAAAAAAGTAAGAGAACTTGAACTCTTGAGTGAAATTGTGTATTAATAAGTAGCAAAATCACACTCCTACACCTTATGATGTATAGGGGTCAGCCTGAAGATCCTCTCTGACCTGTACAAGGAAGTTGGTGATTTTGCTTTTCAATTTTAAAGTTGATACAGTGTAGAACATTCATTGCCTTAAACTTTTTCTTTTCCAGAGTGCATAAGATTTGTATCATCTGTAGCTTGCTCTTATATCCAGTATATGTGGTAGAAGCTTTGGTTTCAAACTACTAGGCTTTTAAAATTGATTTAAGAACTTCAACTCAATTACAGTTTTGATACTAGTTAATGTTGCTTTGAGATAGTTGCTTCTTGTCTTGTTTCCTTACATTTATATTTACTTCGTCAACTTTTACAAGTGAATAAATTTCAATTTCTCTAGCTGGGAGCACTTACAACTTGCGTGCAAACAGAAGAAAATCAAAATGATGGTGAGCTGACTTTCTTAGGAAGGGTGTTGGCACAGTTGCCAGTGGATCTGCGTCTTGGAAAATTGATAGTCCTTGGGCATGTCTTCGGGTGCTTGGAAGAATGCCTTATTATAGGTAACTGAAAGAAGAACATGTGAAAACATTTTTCTAAAAACAAATGATTTGCAGGTTTTCATTTTGATTTGTTTTTGTTACAGCTGCAGCACTATCTTTGCGGAATTTTTTTGCAGTACCTTTCAAACAGCATGTCGATGGATACAGGTATTACCCTAGATGTTTTACAACTTCCTGACTACATTTGGGGGCAGAGGGCTAACTTGACCACTAAATATAATTTTTCATGTCATGAGTCTAATTTTCTGTCAAAGTGCCAAGCAGTGTAAAAAGAAGCTTTTCCAGGGCAGCTGAGAGACTGAAATCTATTTCTATGTGAACTAGTTAGTATCACAGAACTAACTCATTCTTTTCTGAGTACAAGACCTGATTCTTCAGCTTTGCCTTTCTGATGTGAACATGTAGCATTGTCTATTAAAATGTTTTTTAAACATAATAAAAAAAATAATCCTTGCTATCCTGCCCACACAGTTTACCTTCAGCAAGGAGATGTGAATAAGAACAAATAATTACAATAAATGTATTGACCTTAGAATCATAGAATTATAGAATCATTAAGGTTGGAAAAGACCTCTAAGATCGTCGAGTCCAACCGTCAACTCAGCACCACCATGCCCACTAAATAGTGTCACTAAGCACCTCATCTACACTTCTTTTAAATACTTCCAGGGATGGTGACTCAACCACTTCCCTGGGCCGCCTGTTCTAATGCTTGACCAGTCTTTCAGTAAAGAAGTTTTTCCTAATGTCCAATCTAAACCTCCCTTGGCACAACTAAACCTCTCTTGGCACAACAACCTTGTTTATTAGAGTCCTGGAAGGTGTTAATAGTGTAGCATTCTGAGCTGTATAATACATTCAGTATTTGAAAAAAATATTGTTCATAATTCTTTTTGTTTGTATTGCCAGGAACAAACTGTTTTTTGCTGGGAATAGTAGGAGTGACTGTATTGCAATTGTGAATGCATTTAAGGTAAGTCTTTTTTCCGGCTTATCTTCCAGTGAAATCTGATAGACGAAGATGGAGCTTCTCACCCTTGTAGGATCAGTGTAGGATTTGTGCTTTGAAGTTGTTAAAAACTTCACGTTACTCTTAGCTACTTAGTGATACTTTTTCAAGGCTGTGTCCTACTGTATAACACTACTAGTTCTGATGAGTTAATTTTTACCACTGTGAAGGAGCTGCACAAGTTTGCACCAAAGTAAGGTGGCAAGAAATGGGTAAAAATGGGTTGCACGGCTCGGTTTGTGGGTATATTCCCTACTTTTCTGTTTCCTATGGTGTTTGAGGTATTCGTTCTACTAAGCAGATGGAAAACAGCATGAAGGGTGGAGAAAAAGAGTGAGAGCATGCTGCTTATCTCAGTCTTCTGCTTGCTGGAAGCAGGAGCAGATTTTTAACAAGATGGGAACTAGAGGCCCAGGTTCTCTTGACCCGCTGTGATCCTTTCAATAAAGGAGCTGTTTTACGTGGGGAGGCAGGTTCTTTCCAATCCGGGAAGGTTTACCTGTGTCATTCCAGCTACTATAAAATTGATGTCTCATTGCCTCCAACAGAAGAAATGGTGGCTAACTGGTAAGCAGAGTGAAGTTTCTGGAATTAATAACTTGAGGTGCTGAACAAATTTCTAATGTAGCGTCTGCTTTCTGTGTGCTACTGAGGATCCCACTGCAGCTGTTACAAATCTTGTTATGAGATTGAAGACTTCTGAGTTGTAATACTTACTGGTACTATGCCTTCTCATGCTTCTCTTGAAGGTCTGCTTGGTTTATTTTCCTGTGTCTTAATATTTTGTCTACATCTGTGCTGCTTCAAGACTTCTTTCCAGATTGTCTCTGAGCCTTTTTAGGAGGGAATGATAAAAGCCCTGTCATGGGCAGCAAGAAATTTGTATTTGCTACAGACCTGTCTTCCAAATTACGGATACCCAGAACATACAGCCTTCAGTGATTCAGGAAAGTCTTTGATCATACTGAGTTCTGCTTTGTAATAAACCAAAATTTTTTTAGAAAATAACAGTTTGGGCCAAATGTTTTTCATCAACCTTGAAGGTGTCTAAATGCTGTTGAATTAAAATATGATTAACTTTTTAAAATAAATACCATAAAGCATTTATTAATTTATTTAAACAGGTAAGCTTGTCTCCTGTAATTTGCCCAATTAGCAGTAATCAGGATAAAATGCCAGTAAGAAAGACTATATTCTAGGTTTTCCAGAGTGTTCCTTATTTGTTCTGCAAAAAAGTCTCATCTTTCACCAGCTAATAGTCGTGTGGACAATGTCCTGTTTCAGCTCAGTGAGAAAAGATTTACACAGGGACATTTTGTTGTTGCAAATACCTATTGATAGAAAATCAGTGAACTTTTGTGGTGCGAAGTTGCTTCAGTCTGCTAACTAAGAAGTTACGCTACAACTTGATAGCAGGTTGCTGCCTTTCTCTTATCTGTACTGTTTGCTTCAGGTTGGCTTATTATCTAGGTAGGCTTGCCATGTTTGTAAATGAATGCTAGTATGAGCTTAAAGCAGGATTGAGGTGTTTTGTCTCTGGCTGTGAATGTTAATAACCTGATGACTCTCCATCTTTTCCAAAATGACTGTAGCTTTCCTGTTACTGTGCTTTTGTGTAGGCAATCCACTGATGATCAGAGGAAATTCTGGTTTATCATAAATTCACTTTAGTCAGGGCTGAAAATTTACATCTTTTCTGTGGTGTTTATCTCTCTATTGCAATAACCAAAAATAAAATGCCAGAAATGCGTTTGACTTTGTAATATCTTATTCTGTCCAAATGTGATTTTTCTGTACACTTGGCTGTTCAGAAGCCTAGTACCACGGACAGAGGTTAAGCTGTGCAGTTACAAGCCGAGCTGGTACAGCATAGGAAAGACTTCTGCTAGAGAAACTTATTATTCAAAATCTGTTTTCCATTATGGATGGTCTCACATGTTCTGTAATCTTCTGGAGACTCCAAAATCTTTAGCTGCAGATTTAATTTATTCCATTTTGTGTATGTTGGCCTTTTTTCACTTTGGTGAAAGCTGACTTGTTTTTCTCTACTCTGGTGTCAGAATTTTATGAAGCACAGGCATGTATGCCACATGTACCCACTAATCCTGGGGCTCAAGCATCATCTTTTCTGAATTCCCCTTAGCCTGTTGTATACTATATTTCTCTTGTGTCCTGTTGATCTGAAGGTGATATTTCTACAAATTAGTATGTTGTCCTGGAGAATCAACACAAACATTCAAACAGAGCTTCCTGTGCAGTATCTCTATGTGTGAGTGATGTGAAAGCTTTATGTTTTGAATGGCTAAGTATCAGAAAAGAACAGGGAAAGAACTTGTCTTCAAACTCCCAGGTTCAGATTAGATTTATTCCAGGGTAGGCTGAAGTTCTGTGAATCATTAGCACGTCTTTTTTAAGCCCTTGCTTATGCAAAGGTTTCAGTGAATTAGAAGAGGTCAAAAGCTTTGGTAGTAGAAAGAGGAGAATCCGGGGAAGTAAAGGCTAATAAGTCTGGTTTAAGTGATACAGTTTTAAAAAGAGAGAGTTTTTAAAAGAAAAAGTAATATCAAATAGGTGGAGTTTATTTTTCTGACATATCATAAGGCTTGGGTATGGAAGTGCTGGATGTCAAAAGCATTATTTAAAATCAGTACATCAAACAGCCTCAATCAAGGTAGAGAAATGCAGTCTGACTATTCAACTATGCTAATAGTCAGTGTCCACAGTAAGCTGGAAAATTTACTATGAGGTGGCTTGCTGTCAAACTAGAAGAAATGGGTTCTGCAGGCATCTGTCATAGATTTGCTGCCTAATAATGAAATTGTTTTCATTAATATCCTGGGTATGTTAATTTCTCTTCCAGCCCTGTTTTCTGGGAGGCATCCATGTCAGAATTGTATCTGAATCGGTCAGTTCACTTACTTTCCCAAAGCAAGGAGAAAATAAAGGCTCTGAAAGTAGCTTGCTTTATTACAGCATCAAATCATAGCATCCAAGTTGTTCTATTTATGAATGTTTGCATGTGCTTTAATATTCAGTCTATCTCCTCTCAGAAAACTAGGTGGATAGCCTGTTGTATGTTGCTGTGCTATTAGGGCTGTTGTACCTCTCCCAACACAAATTAGGACTTACTCCCTTAAAGCCTTGGGACATAACATTGTTGGTCTGCTTTTGGAATGCACCAAGATCCAGAATCTCTAAGCTATGTCCAGAAATTCAGTGACCTAAATGCTATGTTTCCAATTTAGTTGCAGGAGCTGATGGCAGTTTTGAGGCAGTATATGTAATCACTAAGATTAATAGTGCTGTAATTGTAAGCACTATTACAATAGTGCTTAAACTCCTTTTCAGTCTGTGGATGCAGCATTGCATGCCATAATCTCTAAGCTGACTTGAAGGCAGAATAGTTGTCTTCCTACAGCAATTCTTGTACTTTAGCATGTCGTGGTACAACATTTGTAATCCTGCCACACTTTCAGCCCTCCAGTAATGCATTCTTAGAATTACATTTTGCAGCCACACCACTTTGTGTGCTCACATATGAGCAAAGGAAGACCCAGAGTTCTTGCCCACCCTCAACAAAATAGAGTAAGACTATTCATAAGAGTGAGAAGTATTTATATCTGCTTAGGAACCAGCCAGGCAAGCATCATATTAGACTAGAATAATTAAGTAATTAAGGCTGGAAAGGACCTCAGGCGGTCTGTAGTCCAGGTCTCCTGCTCAGAGCAGGTTCAGCCATGAGGTCAGTCAAGGTTACTCAGGGTTTTACAGACAAGATCCTCAAAAACCTGATCTAAGTTGGCCCTGCTGTGTGAGATGTTGGAACAATTGATCTGAAGACGTCTCTTCCATCCTAAATTACTGTGATTCAGATTTCCTTATACTCTTTCGTGCTTAAATATTTGTAGTCTGTGCCCAAGGGCATCTCTGGTTTTTAAATGGGTGTTAAAAAATTATCTTCAGTATAGGTATGGCAAAAACTTTGTAGTTTTAAATGTCACAGTAGTATTAGTAATAATTGTAATAAGCACTACAGTTTGTGCCTGAATACTATGCCACTTCTTTCTTAGGCATGGCAGGCCTGCAGACAGAAAGGGGAGCTGAGACACTCCAAGGTTAGTTAAACTTTATTTCTTCTTTTCTATTCAAGGTTGGTGACTTCAGTGCTGGAGTGTTTTGTATTCTTAGTAAGGAATTTTTGCTAGCAATCCTCCTTTATAATAGTTATGATTTTTCATAAGTAAATAGAAGCATAGGCTTTGAGAGAACATGAGTCTTTGAATCCAGTGCTGAGTATTTGCTGAGTATTTAAAGGCAATCCTTTATGTAGTCCTTTTCACAGATGGATCAACAGTGGCCGGAGGGTTTGAAATCCAAGCTGAAAAGGGAAATTGAGCTGTAGTTGAAAGAAATATTTTTAATACTCATAAGTGTCTATTTTTATTTTTTTTAAAGAAACACACAAATCTTCCCCCCAAAAAAAACCCTGAAAGATGGAAGATATGTATGTGCATCAGTCACAAAAAACCAGTAGTATGCACACAATAACTGCCTCCAGTCTTCCTTTTGTGTGTATAAGATAAAATCTTTTTTATTTCTCTGCTTCTTTCAGAGCATAATATGCTTTATGAATACCAGTGTGTAACATACACTGAGTTATAATGAGTTATATAGCCAAGACGGCCAGAATCTGTCTGATAAAGTTATGCATCCAGATAAAGCAGCTCTGTTTTTTTGGAGGAAGTGTCCATCTTAAAGTACATTCTGTAGTAGCAACACAGAGGAGTGGGACTTGCGGGTTTATATGAAAAATTTAGATGACCCACAGGTGTACTGGTGGTAACCAAAGTATAGTTCATTAGTCAAATATATAATTGTCTTAAATTTTCATACATGTCATAATACTCAATTTATATGGATGCAAAGAAAGCTGTGAAATGAGATCAAATTCTTCTATCGCTGTATATAACTATTATTTGTGTCTACACAGAAGAATATGAGATAAAGCTTACTAGCAGTAGAAGAAACAAGTTTCTAACAATCTTTGCATTTGCATTTTTCACTTTTCTTTTCCAGGAAGAGCTTGAGTGGGGTCGATCATATTGTATTCATATCAAGAAGGTCAGAGAGGTAAGATGAAATAGATAATTCTTTAAGCAGAAGGACTTAACTCTCCTTATTTTCTACAAATGTTAAGATCTTGGATAAGCCTGCTGTATTATTATGTATCTATCAATATATATAGATGTATATTTTCTTTAAATAAACAGTGAATTTTTAGGTTTTGTTTCTTTGGGGGAGGAGAGATGGTACTATTTAAAGTTGTCGGAGAGTATCAGGACTCCAGGTGCAATTTAAGACAGATCAGACAGAAGCTTTATTAACTATGATCATAGTGAGCAAACATTTGGGCAGCATTTCCCCCTCTGCTCCACTCTTTTCTCTCAAGTGGTTGCAGAGACCCCATTTATATACGGTTTCAAAGAAAGGAAGAAGGTGAGGAAAATCATTGTAATGTTAACAAAGCCAGGTGTGCCTCCTTCTGAAGAATGGACTTCAGATAATCATTTATATGTTAATAAGGCCAAGTACCCATCCCTGGGAGAGGTGGGCTCTTTAAGTAGCTTACCTGCCACAACTGACACTATGGAAAGATGGCTCTTCGTGGAGTCTGTAGGAGTGGCACATCCAGTATTAGCTCAGAAGTGGGGGTTGGAAACAGTCAGACTGCTAGCTTTTAGACGAAAGGAATTTTCTTTTTGTTAGGATAAACAAAGTGGTGTTAAATTATTAACTGTTTAACGTTTTTTAAGAGACCTCCAGTATTATTTGATATTTCTATAGGTCCCTCAGATACAGCGGTTGTGATGTGATTGCTGCCTGTTGTTACATAACTTTTGTCTTATAGGTAGGATAACTTTAAGCAAATACCGTTTATATAATGAGGACTGGACTTGAAAATTTGTGGGGCTTTGTTGCTAACATTACTGCAGCGATTAATGAAAACTCTGCATCACAAAGAGCTTTGAGCTTAATGTAATATGTTGAGAGGCGAAGTAAGTAAAACTCCTGAGTAACTGTGGTTGGCAGAGCATGGCCTTGCCCATTATTCCAGCGGGTCATACCTTTGCCATGAGCAGTGTAGGGCCTGTGTTCAAAAAGCACAGGGGGAAAAAAAAGCTTTTCATAGTAAGCAACCATCTGGATAAGAAATGCCAATAGTTTTTTAGCTTGTATATCTGCTATCAAGGAAAAAAAGATGAGAAAAAAGCAAATTGTGTAAAACCGGAGAGCTGAACAATCAGTCTTATGTGATAGCCTCCTGGGTAATTGGTGTTTTCTTGGCCCAGTTTCATATAATTCAAGAAGAGGTTGTGCATGACATAATAGTTCAGGAGTTTAGAATGGACACCTACACTAACGCTTATTAAGAAGATTCGGGGTTTTTATTTGCCACACTTTCAGATACTAATTTTATAATTCCTTGTGTGGAATGGATTTGCAGAACTGAGGTAGCCACACAGACTGGTTTCTGATTTTGGTAGTTGTCCTATGAGGAAAATAACAGGACTCTTAGTATCCTAAAACTGCTAGCAGCAGAAAGGAAAATGCAGATATGAAGCAGTTGAGTGTACTGTACTTTTCTGCATTTGCTCCAAAATCAGTTGGGCAATGAAGGCATTCGCTGTGTGGTTGGAGGACCAGTGGCTGCTTATGGAAGCTTCTTAGAAATGCTTAGGATTGAAAGCTTAACAGAGCATGTTCTGCTGTAGGGCATAATTTTTGTCTCACTTAAAGTCATCACGGTTATCCGCTGAACTGAGGGTGCAGCATGTGTGGTCACTGCTGCAGTTAGGTGCAGAAGTCCAGGTTGATGTTAGCATGGTTTTTACCTTTTAAGATACAAACCCAAAATTATTTAAATGGACAATCAGTATATCATCTTGTAAAAGGTTATTTCAGTTCTTTTTGCTCTGTACCATATATGCATAATATGCTTTGTGACTACAAAATTCTGCTTTATAAAGAGATTTCAAGAAAACTGCTTGAGTCACAGTACTGAAATTATTTTCTGAAGTAGAGGTCATAGAATACTTTGGAGTGGAAGGGACCTTTAAAGGTCA
>NW_009235686.1:0-386 GCF_000690835.1 Fulmarus glacialis
GCTCCGACAGCCAGTCATAGCCCAGCTTCCATGAGGATTATCTGCAGGCAGCCAATCACAGCCAGCCCTTCACTGTGCCGGTGATCATGCAGAGCAGCCAATCAGGGCGCAGGTCTCCGGAGGGCACCCAGTGCCTGGGAGGGTGTGGGTGGTCCAAGGTGCTCGGGGACCCACTGAGCCCCGGCGGGATCCAGTGCGCCCCATCACTGCGGGGGATCCAGTGCTGCCAGGGGCCCGATGAGCCCTGGCACCATGAGGGGACCCGATGAGCCCTGGCACCATGAGGGGCGTACAGTGAGCCTCAGTGCCACCCGGGCTCCCTGAAGGCTCTCACCACCGGCATGGGATGAGCAGCACAGCCTTCCTGTTGCCCAGACCACCCCCAG
>NW_009235686.1:604-1628 GCF_000690835.1 Fulmarus glacialis
GGAGCCAGGTGGGCTGGGAGGCCAGGCCAGAAGGGCCCCATGGGACACGCGTGCAGCTGTGCCAAAGATGAGTTGAGCATCGTTCTCAGACCCCGCGAGGCCGCGGGGGTGCCGAGTGCTGAGGGAAGGGCTGCAGCACAGTGATGCAGGGGGGGCTGGCCAGGTGGGCGCTGCACCACATCCCATCCTGGGCCTTCCTGTCTGACGTTCACACAAAGATCAGCCCAACCGTTCCCCGCCAGTGCGTGCTGAAAGCACCCTGCCGGCTGGCCCACCCCTCCCTCCCAGGCGGCCCGGCAGCAGAGCTCGCTCTGGCAGGTTTCTCTTCAGCACCCTGCGAAGGCTGCCAGGCCCCTGGCTCAGTGCTGGCATTTGCCTTTTTTGCACCTAGCTTGGCCCCGAGCTGGGCCCCAGCAGAAAGCGTCCCCCACCCTGCCTCGAGAGTGGCTGCGGAGGGCAGGTTCTCACTGCTCCCCAGCACAGCCCGCTCCTGCACCGCTCATAGCCTTCCTGCGGCACAGACCTTGGCGAGGCTAGGCCTCCTCTGGTGTCCTCCCACCAGCACTCCCACCCTGATGACGGGAAGCAGCTCTCCTGTAGTCCCTCAGGGCAGGGACTGTCCCAAGCTCACAGCGAGAATAGGGCAAGACAGGCCCCAACGTCTAGCCGGCGCAAGCTCTTCGGTGTCGAAGAGGGGCAGGCACTGCACCGCAGCTGCGCCAGGCTCGGTGGGGGCTGGCAGAGACAGGCTGGGCCCTGCGTGTGGGCACCTGGGCGCGTTTTAAGGCTCTGTGACTCCAACAGTGCCGAAAGGGACGCGAGCTCTCACCTGGCTGGCAGCAGCTTCGGCAGAGGGAGTGCGCTCGGCTCGGTGGTCTGGGGGGTGCCCTGGCAGGGGTCTCTCCACAGGAGAGTTCCTCCGGCGGTAGAAGAGGACATACGCATATCTGGTTACCACCTGGCTCTCATCGACGGTGGTGACTGTGCTGTCGTCGAAGAGCCGCCAGCCTGAGCGGAGCGAAGG
>NW_009235686.1:1989-13815 GCF_000690835.1 Fulmarus glacialis
ATATCTGGTTACCACCGGGCGCTCATGGACGGTGGTGACTGTGCTGTCGTCGAAGAGCCGCCAGCCTGAGCGGAGAGAAGGGTTAAGCAAGCAGACAGGCCACAGCTTGCAGGAGTCGGGGGGCTGGCGAGGGTGGCAGATCCTCACCCACGTCGCTGCGCTGGCTGTTCTTGTCGTTGGGCAGGCGGGCGTATGAATGCCTCCGTAGTGGTTGATCACAGCGTACAGGTCATACATCGGCAGCTGCTGCTCGCCCTTCCGGCCGATGCAGAACTTGCTGAGGTCCAGACTCCTGGGGAGAGACATGGGGACAGTCAGGGACGGTCAGCGTTAGGCAGGGAGAGGCCGGGCTGCAGGGCAGCATAGACAGTGCCAACTCAGGCACTTCGTCCCCCAGGCTCTCACCGGACGGGGAAGTCCACCATGTCATTGATCTTGTCTCTCCAAATAAAGCTGCGGAAGGAGAAGCGCTTGAGCTGGATGATGAGGACGTTGGGCAGCCGCCACAGCATCAGCTGCTTGGAGGCCTCACGGTGCTGCTTGCACTTGGGGCAGTACCTGGGGGAAGAGCATGCTCATTACCGGCATGGGGAGAGCCTCAGGTCTCGCAGCCCAGCCCAGCCCCAAGGTCCCCCACATGTGGGGCTGGCAGAGGGGATACAGGAGGTCTCAGCCTCCCCTGCCAGGGGCAGGCCAGCGCAGTCCTGCTGGCAAAAAATGGCCTCCCTCCCCAGCACACAGGGAAGGCCAGCCCAATGCTCTTGGCCACCAGAAGAAACAATGGGCAGGCCCGGGCAGCTCCTGGGAAACCCCCGCTGCTGCCTGGGCCCACGGGCTGGAACCCACTCTGCCGCCTTCCTCACCACGCTTCCTCTGGGGCCAGGACTTCGGGCTTGGTGAAAAGATTGAGGCATTGCTCCAGGGTGAAATGGCCAGCCCGTGCTGCTTCGCTGGCCGAGCCCGGGTCCTCCACGCACTCCAGCTCCTTGGACTCCACCAACACAAACTCCTTGAGGCGCTCATTGTTCTTCCACACCAGGGCGAGGGAGCAATCGTCTGTCAGCTCCAGGGGGGTGTCACCTGCGAAGGGACGCACATCTCACACACCTGCCCCACCAGGCTGGGCCAGGCCACTTTGTTGGGGCTAGGATCAGTCTTGCCCATCCTGGCTTGATATGGCGATCCCGCAGTGCTGCCAGGAAGGGACAAGTGCCCCACAGCCAAGTTCACGACCCCAGGGCAGCAGAGCTCCCCAACCAGCAAGGAGCAAAGCTGGCACAGCCCCTTTCGGCAGCGCCTACGTAACCAGCACTGGATGCGGGCATCCCATTCAGACAAGAGGTGACCCAGAGATCACAGACCCTCTGTGGATGCAGGAGGTTGAACGGAATTGGTCTATTTGATGAGGAGAGAGCAGGAACGTCATGCCAGAGAAGAGCTTCCAGGCAGCAGCTCTGTGCAGCAGAGCCCTGCCTTCCCCTTTGCCAGATGCAGTTTTCACTGTCCAGCCTGGGGCAACCATCACATCTGGGTTCACCTTGTGCCAGGCACCCTGGCCAGGCAGATCCACCACCCTGCCACAGGCCGCCAGGGATGAAGGTGGCACTTTCTGGGACTCTGGGCTCACCTTTATCTTCCAGCTTGTGCTCTCGGTTGGCAGAGTCGATCTTGTTTATGTAGAACTGCGTGGCGCGGGTACTCAGCGAGTCTGGAGTGTGTTGGTACCCAGGGATGGCAGCTGTGGAAAGGCAGGGACAGATCTTTGGTGGCACTGCCTGTCTGCCCTGCGTAGGGGCCAAGAATTTGCAGTGCCCCCACCCCCACCTCACATGCTACGGCCTTGCAGGGACACAACCACGTGCCCCGTGTCCTTGACTATTTTTAGCAGGCGCCTGCCCCTGGCAAGCTGCGCTCCTCTGCCTGCCTTGCCCCTTCGCTGCACATTGCTGCCATCCTGAGACGAGTGTCTGGAAACGTGACAGCCAGGCAGCAGAGCGCGAGAGGCTGCTCCCGTGCAGCTGAGTCAGAGCGAGGGAAACACTGCACTCACAGCCCCAAGGAGCTCAGCCCGTGCCGGGCTCTGCCCTCCCACGGGACTCGGAGGCTTCTGCCAGTCCCTGCCTTCCCACCCCTCCTCCCACAACAACACAACACTCCTGCCTCTTTCCTCGTCAAGTCTCTGCTCTGGGCAAGGCAGAGTGTGGGCAGGCAGGCATTTCAGGTGGGGCAGCACTGCCAAAACACAGTTTCCAGGGTCTCATATATGTCCCCCTGGGTCTCAGGGCCAAGCTCACACAGGGAGAACAGATGATGTGGTGGGAGGTCACCCCAAGGAGGGAGAATTGCTCCTGTTTTGTCTTGGGGCTGCCCAGACTCCTGGCACAGACACGGTCAGCATCACAGCACTCTTACCTTCTGGCTTGAGGGCTCTCTCATAGGACGGCTCTTTCTCACAACAGCTGTCACCTTGCGACTCCATGTGCTCGGAGAAGCCCGAATCCAAGCTCAGCAGGGAACTCCTGGCTGCCAGGACCTTGCTCCGGACAGTGCTGCTGTCCCCCAGCTCTGGGTGCAGCTCAGGCACAGCTGGTGAGAGCGGGGGCTCCTGCAGGAGGCTGGAAGCCCTGTCCCCGTCCCCCAGCTCAGGGGCAGAGGTGGCTGCTGCACAGCTGCTCTTGGCCAGTGATGGCCGCAGAGGCTGCAGCCCCTGCTCCGGCGACATCCGGCCCAGCTGGAACGGAGGCTGGAACACGCTCACTGAGTACCTGGGCAAGGAGGTGGCAGTCAGAGCTGGACAGGCTGAGCTCAGCTCCGGGGCAGAAGCACCCGCCCTTCCCTGGACCCTCACCTTGCGTAGCCCTCCAGCAGCTGGGCCAGGCGGGCGTAGGTGAGGCGGGTCGCCGGCACGCTGATGAGGAAGGGGAAACCGATGTTCTCTGGGCGGCACAAAGCCTTGTGGTCTGGCCAGTGTGTTTTCTGACACGCCCTGTAACACATACAGCCCCTACTGAACCCAGCATTCGTGACCACTCTGGGCAGGAGCATGGCAGGGCCAGAGGGGTGCGCTGGGGATGAGGGAAGCGCCGTGAGCCAGACTGGCTTCCTCCCAAAGGCCAGGCCCATCCCACCTCCCCCCAGTGGGCTAAGCTCTCCCATCCATCCCTTCAAGGAAGGAGACCCTCCCTCCCTGCCAGACACCAAGCCAACTCACACGTTGCAGTAACCGACTCGATAGCACCTCGTGCAGCGCCTGAGCTTCTCATCCTCCGGCAGCTGCTTCTTCTGGCAGGCCGCACACTTGGCGACAGGGCCGCTGGGCACCTGTGGACGCTGCAGGAGAAAGGACCCATTGGACAGGGAAGAACACCTGGGCAGGACAAGGCAGCCTCAGCAGGCACCTGCGCTTGCTGCAGCTATTCACCCTTGTGTGTGGCTCTCCCCCTCCTGCTCAGCCTCCCCACGTGCCTCCCAGCAGTGCCAATATCTCGTCTTACCTGCTGGACCTGCAGCTCCACCACCCGCTCCTTGGCCAGTTCTGGGGACAGCACCTCGAAGCAGAGCAGCAGGTCCGTGGGGGAGACTGTGTCCAGCGAGTTGGACGGCAGGAACATGCGGTGGAAGCGATTTTTGATCACCTGCCAGGAAAGCAGTGGAGCAGGGCTGTGTGAGGGCTGCCCCATGCTTCCTCTCTTGGGAAAGCCACAGACCTCAGCCCCACAGTGAGCTGCGGGGACAGCAGCACCACAGAGATGCTGGGCTCAGGTCACCACCCCGCCAAGGGAGGATGGACACTGTGGTGGCCAAGCCTTCCTGAGCAGGGATCTGCCCGGGAGCACCCTGTGCAGAACACTGGCACCCACAGACAAAATCCACCCCACGGACGTGTTGGATATGGGCAAGTGACTGCCAGTGGCCACATTCCCTATAGAGCTGCGGGAGCCGGGGCACCCCCAAGAGCAGCCCACAGCTTGCTCCCCAGCTTGAGCATTCTCACCTCTGCCAGGCGCAGGTTCTCTGGTTTCACACGCACGCTGTGGGCCACCGAGTCAAGTACCTCCATGGCACTGGAGTTCTCCTTGCTGATACTCACGAGAAACTGCCACCAAGAAAGTGCCACATCAGTCACACCATACCAACACGCGCCGGCCCTTGCTTAACACAAGGCTCAGTCCATTAGCACATGACCAGCTGCCCGGGGCACCTCCAGGAGCCCTCTTCAGCTATCTCCCCAGAGTAGATGGTGTCCTTTACCTTGATAGGTTTCTTGTGCGGCTCCTTTGCAAAGTAGTAGACAGTCAGCACCTTCTGCTTCTGCGGGAGGGGCACGGGGAGGTACAGGAAGGGGTCGAAGGTGATGGACACCTGCAGACACGAGAGCATACTCAGTTGCAGGATGTGCTTGTGGCTGAGATCAGTGGGGCAGCAGCCCCAGTGGACCTCAGATCCAGCCCTGCCCTGTGCCCTCTGAGGGTCAGGAGCCTGCTGCGCAGCCAGGACAGGGACAGAGCCTCCAGGGCTGCCCTACCTTGGAACACACTGGGCACACCAGCTTGGATTTGTACTGGCCCTGGAAGAGGTCCACAATGAAAGAGTCATTCCTCATCTTGTGTCGCTGCCAAGCCTCCTCAGCTACCACCTACAGGGAGAAAGGGCTCAGCACTAAGCTAAACCACACAGGCCAGGACTGCTCTCCCAGTGGCTTTGGGAAGGGACATCCTCACCTCATCGGGCCTCCCATCCGAGTCAACAGTCTCTGTGTAGGGCTTGTTCTGGATGCGGTTGAGGTCCTCGTGAAGGCCATCGAGCAGGAAGGCCATGAACTCCTGAGCATCGTGCTGGGCATAGCCAGTGAACTGGCTGGCCTTGCTGGCCACGATTGCCTGGGGGGAGCACAGTAGTCAGGACTGGCCTGCAGCCCCCCAGCAGCACCGCCTGTCCCATGCTCAAAGCCTGGCTGCACGCACCCACGCCCACCTAGCTCTCAGCGGCACTAGCAGGGCAGCCAGGTGCCCACAGAGAGGTGCTGGGGGCCCACAGCAGCTCCCATGCAGCGCTGGTGCCTGCAGCCCTACCTTCAGTTTAGAGGGCTGGAAGGCATGGTGCGTGCCTTTCCACAGCGCTCGCAGCAGCATGGCAAAGCCGATGGCCAGGCGTCCCCCCGTCCCCAGCGGGTTGTTGTAGTTGATTTCCGACTCAAAGGACCGATCTGTAAGACGCAGGAGAGCGAGGGTGGCTGCTGGCTGCACCGTCTCAGTGGCAGGGCTCTGCTGGGTTCCTGGCGTGTGCTCACCATGGAAGTAGTCACGCAGCTCCCGGGTGTTGGACAGGGACTGGATGACGCTGTTCATGAAGCAGGTGTTGCCCAGGTTCACCAGCCCAGTGAAGCCAGGCAGGCACACCTTCTTCTTCTCATCTTCATCTTCATCGTCCTCCACGCTCTCGGTGCTCACCGGGCTGTGTGTCATCGGTGGCACCATGCATGTTGGTTTGGGCTGCCAAAGCAGAGGCAGGTGTAAGGATGCTGTGCTCGGGGGGGGTCTTTCTGGAAACACCAGGGGAACCCGACTGCCCAAGACACCCCTCAGATGTGGCTGGGGCGGAGCCACCACGCTATCTCCCACCAGGACTGGGATAGACAGGCCAACCGCTGCCCCCAGTCCTGCCAGCTATGACTTGAGGAGCTCTGCCTCCTCCTCCAGGAATAGTTTGCCGGTTCCCAAAGCAACACTGAGGAGGTGGGGTCACATGAGAGGGACAAGTGGGCCCCTCTTTCCCCCTGCCCACGTCAAACCCGGTGCGGCCCCACTCACTGAGGGGATGTGTGGCTCTTGCTTCACTGCCACATGCTCTGGGGCCGTACGGGCTGCCACACCATCCAGACCCCCATCTTCCACACGCGGCTTCTCTTTGTCACTGGCTCGGGCCTCCTCCTTGCTGGACAGTGGGTGCTGGTTACTGCCCGGGGGATTCTTGTCCAGAGGGGTAGGGCCTGTAGGCATGGCAACCTTTGCACCACCCACTGCACCTTAAAAAGGGGGAAGGGTGGGCCTGTGGTTAGCAGCACCGCACGCTACCCATGGTGGGGCTGAGCTGCTCGGTCCATGCTCACACACAGGCTCTCTCCTACCCCTTTTCCCCATGAGCAAGGGGAACAGCGGTGCCCTTCCCCTAGCGCTTGGCTCACCCTGCCCCACACCCCTCCTGCCTGCACCCACTCAGCCCCTCTCCTTCCCAACCCCATGCCGGAGGACCCGGCACCATCCGGCTACTGCCAGCGGTGAGGAGGGCCCATGCCCCGCTAGGGTGCAGCAGGCAGCCAAGACAAGAAGGCAGGGTGCAGACCTCGTGTGGTCGGAGCCTCCAGCCCCCCCCAGCGCTGGCTCTGGCGTTTCTTCAGGCAGACGTCGATGCGAGACACCGTGAAGTTGTATGTGCACTGGTCTGGCTCAATAAGGTTCCTGCAAGACACACAGCAAGTCAGGGGTGCCCCAGACCTCCCAGCAGCCTCAGACATGCCAAAGCCTTTGCAAGGCAGGGCCATGGCCTCCAGGCAGTAGGGACCCGGCTAGCACTGATCCCGAGGCAGCCCTGGAAAAGCAGCGTGGAAACCCTTACTGAGCACACAGAGGGCCCCTTTCCTGGAGCCCCTGCTTGGCTCCACATGCCCCCTCCCACTGGACATCCTGCCCAAAGTGCACACAGGCTGGTCTGGCTCTGTCCCCAGGAGCTCTAGAACAGCTGGGGGAAGACGACAGGCAAGGAGACACTGGGATTTCCTCCCCTGCGAGCCACCAGACTGAGTCAAGGCAGCCCAGGCTTGGGGCATTAGTGCAGCATGGTATAAGGGAGATCCCCAGGTGCAGAAATGAGTGTGCCCTGCACAGACCCGCCAGCCGGGACTGGCTCCTGCTCCAGCTCTGCACTCTCAGCTCCCTTGCCCTGGTGCAGGCTGGAAGGACGGGAGCCGCACCTGAGCTTCACCTGCCACCGGAACACTGTGTGGGGCCCGCAGCCAGGATGGAGGCGAAGGAAGTTTGTGTCGCTGCAAAGAAATTGGAAGTGAGTGAGAAGAGGTGAACAAACAAATAGCCCAGCCACAGCCAGGAGCTCCGCAGCAGCCTGGAACCATCCCAAGGCATGCGTGTACCTCGTCTGGAACACCAGTGTGAAGTCCTGCTCCCGGAACAACACCTTGGATGTCTCCTTGTGAATCTCCTTCACATAGACGTGCACCACCACCAGGTCATTGCCCTTCTCATATGAGTCATTCTTGACAAAGGTCAGGCTCACAAAAGGCTCTGGCTCTGAGTGAGAAAAGCCGTGTAGAGAGATATTACCTTCCTTGCACGCTGAGCAACGCTGCAGGCTCACCCCAGAGAGGTCCTGAGCAGATAGGCCTTCCTGACCAGGCCGACCCCAGGCTCCAACCACTCACCATCAGCCGCTGCTTCCAAAGCCACGTCATCCTTGGACCAGTCCCTCTTCTCACCGTCTCTGCCCAGGGGAGGGGTGGCTGCTGGGACGGCCTTAGAGCTCTCTCCTACGACAGGCGTGCAGTCCCGGCCCCGCAAGGCCTCAGCAGGGCTGCCCGGCTGCAGGACTCTCTTCTCCACGCAGGTGGCAACATGGTGGGGGAACACCTCTGTGGTAGCCGCAAGAGGTGGCATCTCCACAGGAACAGACTCCTTGGCCAAAACCACAGCCTTTCAAGACAGAGAGACATGGTGAAAAACAGACAGTGTCACCCCCGAGCTGCCCTGGCCCACCCGCTGTGACTCCTGCCAGCCAGGCAGGCACAGCCCCATGCCACCCGCTTCCCTCACACGTCCCATGCTCAGCTCGGCCTTGTTAGCACTGGAGCAGACGCTCAGCCCAGCGACTGCGAGGTCCTCACGTCGCCCTCTCCTCCACCACAGCCAGGCCCATGCCAGCCCTCAGCACCACCCGCAGGACCCCGAAGCCCATCTCATTGGCAGGGATGGGTCCCTGTGCAAGCAGCATCCCCCGTGCAGGGTCCTTGGGTACCTTCTCCAGCGGCGGTGCGAGGTCCGCGAGGGCCGTGGGCGTATCGATCTGGCTGGCTCTGCCATTGCGGCGGCTGCCTGCCCTCCCGCTGTGCCCTTTGCTGGGCTCCACGCTCCCAGTGACTCTGGCATTTGGCTCTTCTTCAGTCGGAGCCACTTTGAGGTATACTGCCCGCTTGGCGCTGGGGCCGCTCTGTGTCCCTGGGCTGGCTGGGCTTTTCCCTCCCAGGGCCTCACTTCTTCCCGGAGCACGCTTGGGGTTGGAGGGCTCCCGCCGGGACCTCGGTGGCTCTGCACCTTCAGCCCTTGGCTCTTCAGGGGCCAGCTCTGCAGAAGCAGCCTTCTCCTTCCCATTCTCCCAGCACGCGGCCCCTTTGGGCAGCTCTTTGGATCCGTCTTTCCTTCTCTTCTGTGAAAAGCAGTGCAGCACAGTGGGAAGGCAGCAGCACCTCTCACGCTCTTTGCCAGCCCCACACCCTCACTCCCCCTTCCCAGAACGCGCTAGGGCTCTACTCCAGAACCTGGAGGCTATGTGGCAGGCAGGAACAGGGGTACGATGACACCCCCCTCCCTGGGACAGAGGCTGGCTCAGCTGGCTTACTGCCCTCAGGCAGCACATGGATGCAGGACGTGCCCCACATTGCTCCCTGAGCAGCTCAAGAGCAGGGAATGAAACCCTCACCCCAGCTCCCCCAGGCTCCATAAGCTCCCTCAAAAGGCAGATCCTCCCCTCCTCACCAGAAGTGAAGACCAGGTATACAGTGGGATCTTCTTCTGAAGCACAAGCTGTAGAAAGTTGCCCTTCTTGCACTGGACCTTGCTGCAGGAGCTCTCAATCTCCTCGTAGAACTGACAGCTCCACTGGCGCCCGTCTGCAAGCAGAGGGGGACCAGCACCTCAGGCAGCGCTCCAGGCAGCTGTCACCTAACCCACAGCCCCCTTTCACCTGCCCCAAGGATCAAGGGAGCCTCCAGAGCCAAGGAGGCTGCAGGCAGGCTGCCACCATACCCCAGGAGCCTTCAGGGTAATGCCTGCTTCCCTGGATTTGCTTTGTACATCTGGCTGGCCTCTTTCCCAGACGGAAGGCCCTGGGCCTCTCTGCTCTCAGGGACACAGTCACTTTTCCAAGGGATACCCAGGGCCGACTCAGTCATCCCACCAAGCAGGGGACAGAGGCGTACCAGCACAGCAGTGGGCACTTGTTCGCTTGGCGCAGAGGCCAGCTCCTGTCCTCCCCAGCTCTACACCCTTCTTCTTTTACACTGTTCTCGTATTGGCCCTGCCTGCTGGCTGAAGCTGTGCCAGCAGACAGCAAGGCATTGCCTCTGAAGGAAAGCTTTTACACCTACCTGGATCAGCCCCCACATCTAGCCCAGAGCTGCGCTAAGCCCTGCCAGAGAAATGCCTGCAGCAGTCGCTCCGTTCCCCGTACCTGGTAATTTGACCACGCAGTCCGTGTCGGTGAAAGCAGCATCCACATCCTCCACCTTCAGAGCTCCACTGCCCAAGTTCAGCTTGACAATGATCTCGTCAGCGTTCTGCTTCCAGTCCAGCAGCAGCTCTAGGAAGAGGGAGGGAAGCGTCACCCACTCGCTGGGGCATGAGCCTGCAGTGCCCACTCCTTGGCTGGGGAATGGGAGCCTGAACACATGTTCGGTTCAAGGAGGTCAACGCAGGGGACACAGATCATGCCAATTAAACGGGACACTTGCAACCTGCTCTCATCAGACAGGCCACAAACAAGAGCACATGTTGCAGCAGTGCAGGTGAATCCCGGTGGGAACCAGAGAGATCAGAAAGGCAGCGCTGCTCCTGGCCCCGTCACGTGCGGTGGCTGGGAAGAAGGGGTGGCTCCTGCCAACTACAAAGCAATTGCTGCTTTCCCAGGGAACGAGGAAGCCACAGAATTACTCTGGGGGATTCAAGTGGACTCTGACCACAATCAGAAGTTGCCACTTCCCCTTTGCATATGCAAACCAAGCAGCCCAGCTGCAATCACCAAAGCACTGTACTCCTGCCAGGTGAGCACTGCTAACACGGCTGAAACACAGGCAGGCCTGCCACCGGGCAAGAACGCTGCACCCAGGGAGAAAACAGTGCAGCAGCGTCACTCTGCTGCAGGCAGAACCTCCAGGTCTGGCCCTGTGGTGTCCTGAAATCTTCAAGCAAAAAGGTGATTCCAATCACCTTAATTTTAATCAGGTTTGGTCTACCCTCTGTGGCACAAGGATGTCCCACTCTGTCCTCAAAGCGGGCCCGGACCAAGGCAGAAACCAGCCAACAGTGCCCGCTGGGTGACACGACTTGGGATCTTCCCAGCCCAGCATGGCTACCTGCTCAGAAATAAGCAGGACAGATGCCGGCGGCAAGGCGTTCCAGGGCGGTGCTCAGTGGCACTGTGACATCCGAGTTGGAAGCAGCCTGCCACAGGCCCAGGGCCTCTTCCTTGCAGACAGCCCTTCCCAGCCACTTGCACCCTTCTCTGCCCCTCGGAAGGCCGCGTCCTGTTAAGGCAAACGCTGTGGCAAGGAGCGCTCAGGTTAGTTCTGCTCAGTGCCAAAGCATGGGACAACGACAAGGTGAGAGTTTCAGATCCCTTGGCAAGGGCACTCCATGGCCATGCACTGACAGCCGGTGCACACCTTGACTTACCCTCCTCTGAGTCCTTCTCCTGGGCAGTCTCAGCCTGCTCAAGCTCAGGGCGAGACACTAGTGGGCAGAGAAGCAGAGCACGGGCTGGTCTGTCATTCTGTCACCTCAGAGCATGGGCCGGCACGCTGATGCCCAAAATTTCACACATCACCTCCTTCTCCGCTGAACCTCTGTCCAGGCCTTTCATCCTGCATGTGCCACTCATTTCCCTCCTCTGCTTCCTCACACCTCTCCCTTCCCCGGAGCCCTGCCTGCAGCACCACAGCAAGTCAGCCCCCAGGACAGCTGCTCTGGGCCACACCACCTTATCCCAGTCTAACCAGCACCACAGTGGGAGCAACACAACATTACTGCACTGCGCAGACAGCACTGCTTTGAGGCATCTCTCAGTGTGGAGCTTGTGGTAACCGGGCTGTGTGCCCCTGCTCAGCACACCAGGCCCTCAGCCTCCAGCCATACCGAGGAGTCCTGCCTTGATCTGACAGGGAGAACCTGACGTTTGGGTGTGCTCCGATCAACTCTGCTGTAACGAGAGAACCACGCGGCCTAGCTGCACTTTAACATTCCCGTTCCTGTGCAAGCTGCCAATGTCCGTGGCCAAAACCTCCTTCCAGATCAGGCTGGGGAATCAAACCGACCTGACACCTAATCCCTGCTCCTCACAGGATTACCTCCGACAGCCAGAAGCATCAGGGCCTGTTCCACCCCCACAGGGAGATGAACTCTGCCAGGCAAGGGGTTCAAAGTGACAGCACCTTGTCCTGGAGCAGAGAACCAGGGGCAATGGGAGCTGTGGTCTCCACTCCGGAGCGCTCAGAGGGCTGTCACTGCCTCCCTTGACCTGCTACAAACCAGTAGAAAACCTCTGCTGATCACCGCAGTCACTGGTGCAAAGGTGCCAGTGGGTCTGGCAGTGTGAGAAGCGCCGCAGCGGACCTGCCTGGAGGATCTATAGCCCGCTCCGGCCCCTCACCACCCCTGCACAGAGAGGATGGAGGCAGCACGACCGCACCGCAGCCCCCGGGAAAGCAAGAGCCCCCTGCATCACAAGGTGCGGAGGGTCAGGCCTTACCGGAGAGATACAGCACACCTCTCACACAAGAGAAGGTGCAATGCTGCACTCTCTGCATCGTGGAGTTTCGCGTCGGGG
>NW_009235686.1:13878-14581 GCF_000690835.1 Fulmarus glacialis
TTCGCGTCGGGGACTGCAGCCAGCTATTCCAGCACAGACCTCAGCAAGCGCTCATTTACCTTGCCCTATAAAACACCCTGCGATTTTGAGGTTACAACAGTCATAACGGAGCAGGCACAGAAATCAAGCAATTTTCCAGGGCCGCAGGAACTCTTGCCTGCATCCTGCCCGCAGGCATTCCCTGCCTCACACTGGAGCCTGCACCTGAAGCATCGTTTTTGTCATCGGATACATAGCAGCTGCAGAGGGAATTACTCCACAGCAACTATTCCACTTAAGCCACACCTTGCCCTGACCCAGAAGCTAAAGCACCAGCCCCACCTGCAGGCCCCACACTCAGCGGGCGCTGTCAGCACCCAGTCGCTTCCTCGCAGTGTCTAGCCCCTGCAAACCGATGGGGAAGCAGCACCGCCTCCAGCTGCAAAAGCAACTGCAGGCTTCAGTCCTGCTGCCTCTGGATCGGGGCAGCTCAGCCACAGCCAAAAGCAGAGCCTAGAAACAACCACCAAGGCCAACTCCAGGCTTATAGAATCATAGAATCATAGAATCATTAAGGTTGGAAAAGACCTCTAAGATCATCAAGTCCAACCGTCAACCCAACACCACCATGCCCACTAAACCATGTCCCTAAGCACCTCATCTACACGTCTTTTAAATACTTCCAGGGATGGTGACTCTACCACTTCCCTGGGCCGCCCATTCC